>NC_133505.1:7870000-8170000 GCF_049354715.1 Callithrix jacchus | reverse complement strand
AAGCAGGAGTGTGCTAACGATAGAGTAGTTTAACTAGATTGTAGGTCAAGGCAGTTGGTCACGTCTCTGATTCAGTGACATTAGGAAGACATAATTACAGCAAGACGGCTGCATTCCTGCCAATGTGAATAGTTTCTTTCTTGAGATAACTGATCCCAAAGGATGGCAGGAATCATTTTCTTATGTATTCTATGGGCATTTGTTTTGTCAGAACATAATGAATTGTACATAAATCCTGTTTTATAAATGGTACACTGTGCTTTAAATACACCCCAATATGTCATTCTGTCAGAGATTAGCAATAGCAAACTGTTTTGTTGACTGATTCATTATTCTTAGCACCCAATTGAAAAAATTATTACCAAATTTATGATGAAAATTTTTCTTTAAAATAGTTTATGCCACAATAATAATAATACAGGCATTTTTATATTTTGCATGTTAAAACTGCTTCCAAGCCAGACTTGTCTTTCTCATCACCCTGAGAATTCCTTATAGCATTAATGAGGTATTAGATGACTTTGTAAATGATGTTTGGTTACAATAACATGAAATTTGACAGTCTGAGTAGCTTTTTTAATTTACTTGGTATTTTTCAGGAAGCTCTGCAACCTAACTTTACATCACCTCAAATTTCTTGTTTTCCTTTCATATCCATTCATCTTTATTTTAAAGTGTCTAAATGCCCTTGCTAAATTAAGAACACATGGCTTTGGCAAACCCAATAATTGCGCTTACTATGCAGAAGACTAAACTCAAAGATTACATCTAAATTGGCACCACTGCATCAGAAACAGAGTTAAGTCTACATCATCATTGAATATTTCACCTTTATCCTTTTGGCAGCAAATGCCTTGGTTTTCTGGTTTTTGATAATTAAAATAGGTAATCCATTCTCAGGTTTTGTCTGGCCAATTCCTTTAGAAATCCATAGTTTTAATTCACTGAGCTGAAATGTTACACCCTTCATCTTATTTATGGATTTTGTCAAGATTTTGTCACTATATCTTCTAAATTCTAGGCTAATTATCATAAATTCAAAAATTTGAGTTTTCCTGTTTGTTCATTTTTGACCTGACTTTTTCTCTTTTTGATCTCAGAACTCTTCCTTTTAACTCAGTCTAAGCCACACCAACTATGACCCCGTTGTGTTATTTTCTGTTCTAAGAAGCCAGATAAAGACAGAAATTTGATCTCTCTGTGTGACAAGGAATGAAGTTCCCTTTTATCTTTTATAGATTAGGCAGTCATCCTCTGATGATTGGGTCAATCTTAATATGGTTTGAATGAGCTCCCATTTTACCTGTGTGTTGTCAACTGCATGCAATCAAAGAGGAAAAACTCCAGAACAGATTGCTTAGAAAGACATGTTTACCTTAAATTTTTCTGTTAATTTTCCAGAGGAACTTATCCTCATACCTCTTTCTTTCAGAGAAGGGGTTAGAAGACAAATGCATTATTAGCTCTTAGGCATCAAAACTATTAGTAGCCAGAATGAACTTTTTCATAAAATTTAAGATTCAGAACGTTACGTCATTTAAATTGTGGAGTCTACATTAACGATAACAAAAACAACATTTTTTTTTTCTTAAAATCTTTAAATCTGTGACTAGGAAATAATGCAGTTCTCACAAGTGTCCTGAAGAAAGCACTAAATCTAAGTCAATATAATTCACTGGACAACACTTGGTACTAAATAAAAAGGTTGGGGCATTGGACAATAACCCCACCAAAAGTTGAGAATCCTATGCCCAGCAGAACACACTGCTATGATACAAAGCCCCAGTTGAGTTGAAAATAAAATTTAATCTGTATTAAAAACAAATTTTATACCTTTTAAAAACATTTATACAATTTCTGGGCCTATGTGAAAAGTCTAGGTATAGATTTCTTGCACTTTAATGGTGTTTTCTGAGTATCTTCATGAGAAAGACAATTTTTAAATAAAAGTCTAATGAATGAAAACTTTAAAGTGGAAGCAGTGGATATATTCTTGGATAAATCTCCGTGACTCATATTAAGAGAAAAAGACCTAGATATCTGAAAAAGTTCTCTGCTGTCAGAAGAAGCAGAAGTCAATTTTTATCCTGTTTAGAGTCTAGCTCCATGAACTTTTCCCATCACGGATATCTCTAACTAGGATCCCATAGGTTATAAGACCCAAGTCATATGACCAGGGCTGGATTTGAGGCTGTTCCTCCCATGGAACTCCTTCTAGACCCTCACAGATGGCAGCCTCCAATGTCACTCAACATGTTGGAATAACATTCCCAATTGTGGAATAGTATTCTGCTAGAATCTAAAGAGGCCTACTAGGTGGTGTGCTTCCTTCTTTTCAGTGGGAGGTACAACATGCAAGAATTTGTCCTTGATGTTGACTCACTCGCAGACTGCTGGCTTCCTTAAAACTTCACTGACAGAGAAACTTCACTGTTTTCACCTAGAACAAATAACAAACTTTCTAAATCATACCCCAGGAAATAGCCTTGGAAATCATTGAAATCTTGTTATTTTCTCAGAAGAGCCAAGGGATAATAACATGAAATAATATGAATAGCAAGGCATAAGAAGAAATTTTGAGAGGAGGTATCACAAACAACCAGATTCTCTTCTGAGCTTTCTTATAATGACTTAGAGGACTTTCGTCTTTTGAGAACATTATAGTGGTGACCAGTCACTATTTTTATCTTGGTTTCTATGACCTCTGGTTGAATTATCTTCTTTTTCACCTCCATGTCCCTTTGCACAACATTCACTAATTAAGCAAATATTTATAAAACATTTGCTTTATACCAGGCCTTGTTCTAGGTTCTGAGAATACAGCAGCGAACATAAAGGCAACATGCCTGCCCTAATGAAGCTCAAGTCTTAGTGGGGATAAACAAACTGTCTGTCTGTCTATCTATCTATCTATCTATCTATCTATCTATCTATCTATCTGTCTGTCTATCACCTATGAAAACAGTTTCTACATGAACAGTGAAGGAAGAAACTATGCCGATTTTCTCAAAGAAGAATGATCCAGGTAAAGAGAACAGCAAATGCAAACTTCTTGATGCAGGAATATGCTTGCCATGTTCCAGGAAGACAAGGTGTGCAGCATTGACTAGAGTGAATAGCACAAGGGGGAGAGTATGAAGAGATGTCACACTAGTAAGAAGAGACCAAATCTTGAAAGACCGTGATGGCTATGCTATACTTAGCTATGCAATGACTTAGGCTATACTATATTTGGACTTAAACAGGAAGGTGAACAGTTTTCAGGAAAGTAGTAACATGCTCTGATTTACATTTCAAAATAATCCCTCTGGCTGCTGTGTTGGTAATAGGTATCAATTTCAGATACAGAAATGTAGGTTGGGGGCTATCATACTAATCAATGAGAATATGGATGCTGTCTCAGTCTACAATGGTACAGGGACTTATTCGAACGGCTCTGGATTTATTTTGGACTCATTTTGATTCTGCATAGTAGAACTTTCTAATTAATTTTATGTGAGATGAAGGTAAAGGTCAAAAATAATTTTAATGTTTCTGGGCTGAGCTACTGAAGGTATAGATATAAAAAAGGGGGAAAGACAGAAAGAATCTGTAGGATTAATGTGTTGAAGGTCTTGGGGATGTCAAAGTGTGTTGGAGTTGGGACAGTAAAAGATGTGGACTATAAGGTCAGGAGATCGTGATCACAAAGTAGGATACATGACATTGATTTTATGGGTGTTCAGAGATTAAATGAATAAATTATTCATATGAATGCTGGCAGGGGTAGTGTTGAAGAGCGTGACAGTGGCCCAACACCAGATATTTACAAGGAATGAGGAGGGTAGATGACTGTAAAAAGTAGGACTGTTGTGAAATTCAAAGCTGGGCTTTACAAGGAAGGAAGGATGATCTCCATGTGGCAATGCATAGCAAAAGGTACATCAGGCCTAGTGATATAAGAGCCATGTTAAAAATAACGGGCATCTTCTGAGGGTGCTGCCTGGGAGGCTATGTTTTAGGTAGAACTTGGTTTTGAGAGTTAAGTTAGGGCACAGTAAAAAGTGACATTCAGGGAAGCAGCTGAGCATATGAGGGGTTCTGCTGATGATGTGCTCCATGGTCCAAAGGGCACAATGGAAGAGTTCCAACAGTCAGGTAGAAGATGGGATCCAAAAGGGTATGGTAAAAAGGTCTTGTCCTCCACAAAGCATCAGCCATTCCTTCTTAAAATCAAACTCAATTATTCATCTATTTAAACTGAATAAATAATAATTCATTTAACCTCTAAACACCCATAAAATCAATGTCATGTATCCTACTTTCTGATCACCATCTCCTAACCTTATAGTTCACATGAAGCATTTAGTACTGGGGGATGAAGAATGATGTGGGAGTTCTGGGCTTCCTGTGTGACTGACGTGGGTAGGCATCCAAGTCATAATGGTCCCAAGGAATATAACAGTGATGAAATCGTAGGCATTTGAGAGGAGAAACAAGTGAAATCGCGGCAAAAGCATGTAGAGATCTGGAGCTCCCACTGATGCAGGACAGTGGCCAGTAGAAGGTGGGCATATTTTTGATTGATCTGTTATAACATCTTTCTTTCACATATATATATTGAGTTCATAGAGAAAACAGAGTCAATACTAATATTGCGGACACAAAACAATGAAGCTCCAGACCATTTCTCTCTATTGACATGAGACTTTCACATAATTATCAGGTTAATCTTTCTAAAATGGATTTCTTCATGGCATTTTCTTGTTAAGTCTTCATTAATATTCTTACTTTTACCTGCATAATATTCCTTATCTCCTAAGTTGGCATTTAAAACCATTCTAAAATGTCTTATATCTGCTTTTCTTTTCTAATTCTTTTGGGGTATTTACTTATTATTTAGCTATATTTGTTGAACACATATTTGGTGTAGACACTGGGGATACAAATGCTGAATATTCACGGCCCAGCCCTCTGGACTGTCTTTCATTAAATAGTTGCTTTATTTCTTTATATGACACTGCACTTGAGACTACTATTCCTGCCCTCCTCCTTCCTGCTGCCTGCTAAAGAAACAGGTGTTTCTCTGCCAGAACACCTTCTCCTTCCTCAGTATGCATCTATGATTTACTTATGATTTCTTGACCAGGTCAATTTCAGCCTCTTTTTCCAGTAAATGTCCCAAACACGGGAATATCTTCCTTTCTGAACATACACTGTTTTTGTCACCAGACCAAAGCCTAACTCCAAGTACTTGCTCACTAAATATTTGATGTGGAAAGACTAGCACCTGTTAATGCACTAAAGAATGTTCTCTAGAAAAATCAAGCATAGTGTATCTTTTCATTCATTCAAAACTCATCTATTGAGATACAATTTTGTGCCAGATATTGTCTTTGCTGTGTGGGTTCTTTTAAAGCAAGGTGTCTTCTGCCTCTTGTTCCTGCAAACATCTTTTCTGAAAGCCAAAATTCATTTTTAATGAGAAGCAAAACTGACATTAGTCCTCTAGTAACATAACGAAGACATGTTTAACATTTGCCTAGCAACAGGTTTCCATTTGGAAACAGAAATGTTCATCTCTATTATTTTAAAACATTCTGTATTAGTTACCTATTGTTGCTGTAACATGTTACCATAAACTTAAAACCACACAAATTTATTATTTTATAGTTCTGTAGTTCAGAAATCTGCAATGGGTCCTTGCGGGCTAAAATCAAGGTGTCAGCAGGCCTTTCTGAAGATCATAAAGAAGAAACCATTTTGTTGCCTTTTCCAGCTTCTAGAAATTGCTCACTTTCCTTGCATTCCAGTCCTTTTCCATGTTCCACCTCTCTCTAACATATTTAAGGGGCTTGTGGTTATGTTTGCCCCACCAGTATAATCCAGAATGATCTCCCCATCTTAAGATCAGAGAATCAGCAATCTTAATTTCATCTCAGCCTTAACTATTCTTTGCCATATAACCTCAAGCTTTCACACGTTTCAGGCATAAGAAAATGGGCATCTTTGACTGCCATTATTCTGCCTATGGTATGCCCTTAAGAAAGTGAGGCATCAGATATCATCACCATGGAAGTGTCCAGGCTTCTAAAGGTGTGGCACTATGCTGCTCATCCATCAACTTTGATGCCTCTGCATTCAGAAGTAAGGGTGCAGGTTAAAAATCTCATGGGCCAGCATTCACTCAGAATCATTGTGGACTGAGAGTAATTTAGACATTTGCAAGCCTTGTTCAGGGATGTCTACAGCACTATCATAAATATGATATTTTGTCTAGATGGAAGAACTTAATAAAATTAAGCAGAAGAAATGGTTGAGGGAATTATTCTTAAGGAAGAAAATGATGAACCTGGCAGCAAGACAGGGTGTGTTTTGGTTTGCTTACTGGGAATAATTTATACTCTCTTAATAAAAAAATAATGGTGATTATGTTCAGATGAGTAGAACTGGGTGTTTATTTGAAATTAAGCATGCTACCATCTTACTACAGATGACATCACACATGATTGTAACTTGCCTCATCTGCCCAAACTGTAATGGATACTGTGCAAGTTTCAGAAGAGGATTTGTGTTGGCTGGCTCCTGCTGGCCTTTAGCCATGTGTCCCCAAGGAGAAAATGTTTAAACAAAAGGAAAAGAAAATGCATTCGAGGACTGAGATGAAGGGAACAACGAACGGGTCAGGAACACTAACTTCATGTAAGCAGTATTACAAGGCAGACAACTGTTGATACTTTTTTAATTAAATAAAATTACTCTCCAGAGACAAGGATAGTTGGAGAGTTCTAATAAAACAGAAATTGGATGTCTAATATACACATCCAGATGAAAATCTACTAAGAGTACTCGATACAGAATTAGCTAAAATTTGCTTAAAATTAATTCGATATTACTTATTAAAACAAAAAACCATCTTTAAAGTAATATGGAAGTTCTGTGGCCAGCTTATCTAATGATGATTAAACCTATTCAGTTCTTTCTGAATAGAGGTACATGTTAAGAATGGGGAAACTTTTCTCCTATCAGTATTTTTATCATGCCAGAAAATATAAAGTTATACATACACATAAAATTTTCACTACAATTTTGTTTCCCTTGGCTTTTTTCCTTGCAGACATTTTTCCTTCCATGTTTCTTTCCAAAATCCCATTTACAGGATGGTTTTTCCAATCCACACTAAAAAGTTAACTGTACAGAATGTCTTACTTTTTTTTCTTGCTTAAGGCTTTATGCATTAGATGTTCATCAAATGTTGAGAAAATATGTGTTGTTTAATTATCTATTTCTTTTTCACACTTGTGGCTGCACTTAGTGCTTTTATTGAAAGTATGCTCTTGGAAAATATATTTTAGCATTTCCAAGATTACTGACTTTTATTTCATTTTGTAAAACATAGGTTAATTTAGAAAACAGTGGTCTTTTGAAATTGAAATACAGATTTAAATTTTTAAGGAAACCCTTTGTAACTCAGTTCAGCGAGTTGATGTATTCATTTTTACCAGCTGGGATGCGGTTTGACCCATTCTCCTTGGCCCTGGCAGCAGTTCCAGGTTTCCTGAAGCCGATTGTGATCTTAACACATTGTTCTTATTTCTGACAGCATTTTTAGTTTTAACATTTTCAAGAGCACATTCTTTTCCTTGTACTATTGAATCTAATCCTGTGAGGAATAGAGATACTTGCTTACCACCTGGATTTTGTTCCTTAATGACAGACCCATAAAACTGCTGAACTGGAGGAAATGATAGCATCTACAGAGTTCTGGAGGATCACTGAGACTCATCGTCAGTCCTTACCTTGCCTCCCTCTGGGATGAGAAATGGCTGTTGTAGACATGTATTCCAGCATAACTTTGCCCAGCTACAGGGGAAGAGAGGAGCTTTCTCTCTGGGAAGCCACATAGAGGTGCATGGGGGAAAGCCACCTGGATTTTTGCTGGTTACATCTCTATCCTAAGCTCAAAGGTGCATATCTTTTTCCTTCCATAGGAATGCAGCCTCCTCTTCCTCTTTATTTTATTTGACTAAAAATTGAACATAACTATGTTTTCTACGTAGTGCCAAATATCTTGGTATTTATAAATGTCTGGATAATTGATTTTTTTAAGCATTTACTCACACGTTTTGAGTTATGCCAATGGTCCACTGTCTCCTTTAAGGAGGAAAGGAGGCCCCTTTCTTGACATGCTCATGCAGAAACATTGCAATACATACTGGAGTTAGTATATATTGCAAATTAAATAATATTATAATATTCCAACTTATGGTCAAGGTAGTATGAATTTTCACACAGCTTTTTTTGTGCCAAACTGGTATCAAAAGAAGATACAGTATGAAAGGAGAAAATTAAACAAATATAGTCAGGCTTAAAAAATGACAGTATCTTCAGAGACTTCAAGTGAAATGGAAATGCAATGGTATGAGGATTTGAAGGGAGGGGTCTTCTGGAGTCTGAGCCCTCAAGTCAGCAATGGCCCCAGAGCTTTCAGCTCCTGTGGAGCCTGAAAGTGCTCAAAGACAAAGGAACGGCCCACAGCTGGAAGCCAGGGCCAATAAGGACTCTGGATCCCAAAGGGTATCGTATCTCCCACCCCACATTGATGTAAAAGGCTGAATAAAGTGCTGCCAAACTGCGGGTTTGTGGCTGTAGATAATATAGCTGGCCTAGACGATCGAGAACTAAAACAGGTCAACAGCTGATTTGGTAATGTGTACTCTAACAGCCTTAGGGTCACTGCAAGGTAGGTGCCTTAACCTGTCATTATAAAATCTACTTCTGGAATGGGGTCAAATGATGAGGATGGGCAGAAATGGTTAAACAGAAGAACAGCAGCAACAACACAACATCAAGAATTCAGCAAGAGGAGAAGTGAAACCAGAGGAAGGACAGAGAAGACTGGGAAATCGAAATGGAAGGTTTGACCTTACAAGCTTGACCCATTAGATAAGTGGAGCTCACAAGTCCCAATTCCCATAGAGTGTATATCTATATCTATATCTATATCTATATCTATATCTATATCTATATCTATATCTATCTATATCTGTCTATACTTTTAAAGTCTGCATGGAATGTTTGCAAGTATTTGCCACATACTAAATGACAAAGAACATGTCTACAAACTGCAATCGGTTTCATGAAGTATAATTCATGATAAAAGTTTTTCATCCTCTGCTTTACTAAGTTGTCTTATGAGGTTCTTATTTCTTGTGCCTAAGGGATCCCTGAAAGCTGTTATAAAGGATATATCCAATTATTAAAAGTATTAGAGAGTGTCGACCCATGGTGAGACCTGAGGCAGGGAGATCTACTTAGGAAGCTTTTGAATTAATGCAGTTCTAGTCAAAGACAGTTTATCAGGGGTGCAATGGGAGAAAAGTAGCTTTGGGTAGCAGTCGAAAGTCAGTAGGTCATGAACCACACAAACCTGTGTTTTCTTGGAATTTCATCACCCTCTTACTAAGCCTTTTTGATCATCATCTGTCTAATGTGTAAGTGTAGAATGAGGATAACCAATACTGCTTTCTGGTTGGTTGTGAGGACCAGAGATAATCTGTGTAAACACTTTTGCAGTTTCTGGTACAAAATTACCCCTCAGCAAATGTTAGAGTAGTAGGTCATGGGGAGTTAAAGTTAGGAGGCATATGTATGATGCTTCTATGTGAAAAATAGAATAAAAATTGCTTGGTAATTGACTCTGGTTTTGAGTAACAAAAGATTAAAAGACAGTTCCAAGAGGTTCAGGAAGCCAATATTTGAATAAAATTGAATACAAATATGTTATCTGCATAGTGTCAAACATCTAGGGTTTATAAATGTCTAGATAATTAACTGATTTTTTTCAGCTTTTATTCACACATCTGAAGTCATGTCAACACAACCTACAAATCAACCCAGCAGTTGTATGAGTCCTATTTTGACCACAATAATGATTTTTTACAAGATATAAAAAGTTCAATGCATCTAAAATTTAAAATCTAAGTATTTATTTAGTGTTTCACCATTTTCAAATTGTACTCAGTACACAAATTCAGCTTCAAGTCCTTTTATAATTGGCACATGCACTTTTCCCTGAATCCAATGTAAATTAGCTAAAATGCAACTCACTTCACTATTAATAAAATAGGGCTTTGTCTGAAGTCCAATCTCTATGTTATTTTCTATGTTTTAAGTACATCACAAAATAAAATTATGAATACTTCTAAACACTAGTCACTTTTTAAATAAAAAAATAAAAGAATGAAAGATCTTGATATTTCACATCCTTTTCTTATTGAAACAACTTTATGACTTAACTGACTTCTGCATGAGCTGGAATAGGGATCATAAATATTTTTAATTAGAAATCATGAGAGGAAAAATATATAAAATATAAACCATGAACAGATAGCACAAAATATATAACATATGGAACAAATAAAAATATATCCATTTACAAATATTATGTATTGCTATTTAATCAGGAATACCAAAAGAAAGTGGAAAACAAATCAACAAATGAAATAAGAAAGTAAACGAAATTGATGGGAAGGAAGGCTTGGAAGAAAGATGTAAAGAAATACAATATGAAATAACAGAACTTGGTAACTCTTATAAAGAGAGATGCAGAGATACGCTTAGGCATCGGCTTCTTGGAAGGTAATGTGGTAAGTCCCATATATTTCCTTCCTCGCTTAAATACTGCCTTATCTGTACCTATCAATCACCATCCTTTCTAGATACAGAGGGGATGATGTCCTTTTGCCATTTTGTGAAATTCCAACTGACTTCTTGTTTCAATTATGTCACCTTCCTTCTGTTTATGAATGACTCCAAAAACATTTTTTCCGACATCTCCAGTATATCTCCGAGAAATCTAACTTATGATAGATGCCCTGGAAGCTGTTATCTATAATGTTTTGCTTTTTTTTTTGTAGTACTAAATGTCTTCAATGAGCTTAATACATCTACTGCTTCAATCTCCTTGACATTTGGTCACTTTAAAATTCTACTACTCTCATGAAGCTTAACTCTTGCTCAAAAATGATAATCCAAACAATAAATCCAGTGGCCTTTTAAACGTCTTCCACTTGACTTCTCTTTGCTCTTTAAATAATAGAAATCTCTCCCTCCTTGTTTAAGATCTCTTCATCTAGGTTTTATAAAACCACAAAATCCTAGTTTGCTACCTAACCACTCAGACCATTCTTCCTTTGCCTCCTTCAAAGATTTATTTCCTCATTCCACCCTAACTTCTCACCTATATACAGTGAAATCAGTGATGTCACCCTGCCTTCTTGTCTATATACAGTGATACAGAGGAAATCTCTATAGTTGAGTGCCTATTAAACAAGAAAGGAAAGTTATATTTCTCAAATTTTTATAATCACTTTCAAGGTGATGACTTCCAGGGACCCAAACTAACTCTAACTTTAAACTACCTGCAGAACACCTATCTACTCTGTACTTCCTCATCAGGGTGTTTCCCTACCACTTAAACCTGTCTGGAAGCAAACACCTCACCTTCCTCTCTAAGCACAATGGCACTTCTAACTTCAAGAGATTTGGAAGCTGTGCTTCAGTCTGGATCTGCCACTCTGGATCAATTTATCAAATCGGTTACCAAGAATAAACTGGATTTTCTCTTCTAGGTCATTAAAAAATATAGACTCCATTTTTTGTATTATCATGATTTAATTCAGGTCTTTCCTCATTCATGGAGTACTGAAATAACCATGTAGCTGGTCTCCCTGACTTCATTATTTCTCCTCCAGGCAGCAATTCATCCTCATGTCGAAGTGGTTTCCTAACACATATCACATCATTTCCAGCAGCGCTTCAAAGTGTCATACACCTCTCCTTATCCTGACATTTAATCCTGTCTACTGATCATGGTAGTTTTATCTTCTCCACTTCATAGTATACTTTTGCTGTGGCTTACGTGTCCACTGACTATGAACTGGACATGACTGATATCTCACTGCCCAATTCTTTGTTCCTGCTATTTTCTTTCCCTGAAGTCCCTCCCACATCCTCTCTGCCTATTTAAATACAATTCAGGACCAGCATAATCAATTTTGCCCTTCCTTCTAAAAATCTCTTCTGACCATCTCAGCCCTGATAATTCTCTTCTTTGCAGAGCTGCTGTAGGGCATACTGTTGTATATTGTCTTTCTAACTAGACTGTCACGCAACCAGTAATAGCTGATATTTCGAATACCCTTCAACGCTCGGAGGAGTGTTTTATCCCATAGTAGGAGCCTAATCAGAATAGAGATTTTGCTGAACAGAAAGTGCTCAGACAATTATATCTCCTCCACTGTATATTTTCTCTTTTAAGACTTAATTTCTCATTCTCATCTCTTCTACATTTTCCAAAAGTGTCACTTTCAGTTCTTGGCTATTGGAAAGCAAATACCATTTTTCTTACATTTTTAAGTCAGAAGGGGTAGATTAATACCATTGAGGTCAGCTGATTTTTCCAATAGCCAGATGCCTGACAAGAGCCATACTGTGGCACAACTGACCTAGCTTTATGACATACATCCTGGGTAGTTCAGGAAGTTTTAATACATGCCTGCCATTTTGGAGCAATTATATATATAGTATTTCCTTTCACTCTCAGAGGTGTCCTGGCTTTGGTGATAAAGTATATGGTTACTTGATCTATACTGCCTCTCATAAAAATGCATTTATTTTCTAACAGAAATTAAAAAGAAATACTGTCATATTTTAATCATGTCATTTAATAATCCCCCACTATAAAAGCCCAGGAGCATTTTTATTAATGAGCTGGATTTCGTGATTTGGATGGGAAATGTGTTTGCTCTGAGATGGCTTCACAAGGTTTGTATGTACCATCTTAGATGATGTGCAGTGAACTGTGAGGATGGGCTGAGGTTTATGAATTTATAATAGGTACCATGCTGGGAAGGGCTGAAGGCAGAGAGTTGTAGCTGACTAAAAATCTCCCACAGAAACAGCTTTCAAAAAAGAAGATACCAACTGACCTGCGCTTGACCTGATCCACTGCTAACTGAGAAAAAAAGCAGCTTCTAGATTCGACTGAGTTCAAACCAGAGGAGAGAGGCTACAAACCAGTGAGCCAAAAGAGAAGATGGAGGAAGCCAGGAATTTGTAGGAAGAAGGAAAGAGCCATACCTAGTGTGCTGGCCCTAACCTCAGGTAAAGGGTTTGGCTGAACTGGCTAAAAGAATCAAGAAACTCTTTATATATTTCCTCTGAGATATCATGGCTCTTAAAAAAAAATTCTTGGCAGTGTTCCACTTATGCTACAGAAATCTATTCAATATGGACGCTCAGATTTCAGCAGGGGATTTGCTGTCAAATGTTTTGGTTCTGATTCATGGCAAATTTTCACATCATTTGTAGGAAACTTTCAGATTAACTCAGAGAACATATATATATACAGGCAGCTGAAAGGACATGTTTCCAAATTTTAAAAGGAAAAGGAATCATTTTTAAAATGCTTTCTATTAATTATTTCTCTATCTCTAGAAATAGCTGAAGTACTATTGCATTCTTAGTCCTCAGTCCCTTTTATTTGGAATACAATTTATATGTAATGGTTTATTTCACTTGTGAATAAACATGCAGCTCCACTTTATAAAATCCGGTAGATACTTTATGGTGATTTTCAGAAACTGACCTCCTTAGTATTGTATTTGCTTTGTCTAAAAGCATGCTCCAAATGAAGTGCTGCTCCGTTCCAACCTTCATTTAGTATTCCTCTTGGTGGGTTCTGACAGACAGGCTGCACTTGCAGTCCCACTTCTGCCTTTGACAGTTGTCAGTTCTGGTCTGCGATATCATGACTGAAGATTCATTTGTCTTGTCATAGTTCAAAAGGGCACCTGAGTTTTATCCCCTACCTTCCCCCGCTTCTTTCCCTACCTTTCAAAACAATTCTGCAACTTGGATTTCGGCCTCAACTCTTGGACATGCACATGCTGGCGGGGCGAGGCTCCTTCTGCTCACCTTCCCAGTGGAAGGAGCCAGGTTGGAAAGGATGGGAAAATGAAACTTGAATGTATTAATTTGTAAACTCCCAAACCAGTTGCTGTACCTGTCACTTTAGGCTTCTGAATTTCATTAGTGTTGACGGAGATGAACGGCACGTTCTAATTGAGGGCTTGCACCTGCAGCTTGACAGCAGTGGCTTCTTTATTGGCACTGGGATAAGGCCCCGTTCCCCAGGTCTGCTGTTCTAAGAGGTAGCAATCATTTTCACAGAATGTGTAGCTGGCAGAAGGCAATTAAACTGCAAACTAGTACCCAAAGGAAAAAGACCTCTCCTTCTTTCTCTATTCTCATCTTCTTTAGTCACTCTTCTGCAACCCCTTACCTCTAATGCTTTGAAATAGTGCCCTCCTTTAAGCCCCATGTACTGTAAACAGAAGAGAACAGAGTGGATAAGAATGGAGGAAGAAAAATAAAGAGAGAAAGGAAAAAATTATGATAGGTGAGAAAGATCAAAAGAACAAATATTTGAGCTCATTTAAATAAAATCTCACAATTTTTAAATTATGGCTCCAGATCATTTGCCTACTCACATACCACTGCCTTTCAGTTCAGTTAAAAAGCAATAGCTTTGTGTCAACATAATGCTACACATATAGCTGTATAAATACAAAATCCACTCATACCAAGGAATCTGTCTGAGTTATCTCTTAAGACTTTGTTTAACTAAAACTGTTCTCCAATGAGTTCAAGAGTATTCATGTGATTATATCTCTAACATTCCTTATAAGTATAAACCTATACATACTTGGCACTGCCACATGAAATACACACATATGCAAATAGCATGCTTGGTATATAATAGGCATTCAGTACTACCCACATACTCTCTATAATAAGTGGAACTGTCTTTACAATCCGTGAATGAGAATAAAATAAATCCATGAATGAAACTATACATATAATATCATAGTATGTTTTACCTGAAAACCTATAACATTTTAAAACACATAATTCTTTAATATATCCATTAATAAATGCAATTATTTGGCTTTTTAAAACAAGCTATTCTGTAGTCATTTTGGGAGGTAATAGCAATTAAGAATGTTTGAATCAGACAGATCAGGGCTTCAGATTTCTGTAACTTACTGTATATGTGACCTTAGTGAAGTAATTTAACCTTCAAGTCAATAAAAAATAAGGATAACTCAATAGAAAAACTGGGCAGATGTTTTAAACAGGCACATCGCAAACAGAGCTGTACAAATGGCTATAACCATAGGGAAGAAACAAAGCATTGTCGGAAACAGTTTTTAAATATCTAATGAAGTTAGGCATATTCACATATTCCAACAATTCTAGGTGTATGTCCTAGAAAAATGAGAGCATATTTACACTGAATGATAAAAATGACAAAGTTTGTGGAAGCATTTTTCAAAACACATATTAAGTGGAAACAACCCTAATATCGTCAGTAGGAAAAAGAATAAATAATGAATTAATGAAAATGATTGAACTGCAATTATAAACAACAGCACAATGGATTTTTATCAATATAAATTTTAGCCAAAAAAAGCAAGACATAAAGAAAAAAATATTATACAATTTCAAAAAGCCCTTAACTGCATTGTATAAGGGGGAGTATTCAAGTTGTAAAGCCATAAAAATCAAGATAATAATTATCCTTTTTTTTTTTTTTTTTGAGAGACAGTCTTGCTGTCAACCACGCTGGAGGGCAGTGGTATAGTCTCAGCTCACTGCAATCTCCGCCTTCCGTGTTCAAGTGATTCTCCTGCTTCAGCCTCTAAAGTAGCTGAGATTACAGGCACACACCACCATACCCTGATGATAATGGTTATCTTTCAAGAGAAAGACAGGGATTGGATTGAGAAGGAAGGAGCTTCTGAGTAATAGTCTATTTCTTGACCTGGATGGTGGTTACCTTTATATTTATATCTTAAACACTCTTTCTTATATGTATTGTATTTTTGTTACATAAAATGAATCTTTAAAAAGCAATACTTTTAGCTTTCTGTACCTATTTCCACTAAATCTCCCAAGAAATAAATTCACAGGATCATAAGCAAAACTATTTGGGCTTCTGGAATCTAATCTGAGACATTTCCCATTTTTAACCCCATTTTCTGAGTTACATTTATATCCCATCTCTTTCTGTCAGTATTGTTAGTTTAAAATCTGGGTTCTCAGGTCAGAATTAAGAAATGATTATTTTAGTCCATTGTGTTTGCAAAAGAAACATACCCCCGTTAGATTAAAAAGTCCCTTTTTTGATGTGAACTTTTGTAAAATTTGAGCTAATGATTCCTGTCCTTGGTTGGGTTGCTCATATTCTTTGTCATGTCTCCTGGGTGGTATTTTCCACATTTGTTCTTTATCTGTGGGTGAAAGTCAGCCATCTTCCATAGACATAGTGCAGAATTTCCAAGTATGCATCATCAGTTTTACTATATGTTCCATTCCCCACCTTGTGCACCTTAAAAGGATGAAGCATTGGGCTACCATAGAATAATTTCCTGGACTCTAGTCCAATTTGTAGTTCATATGTAGGAAGCCTTAATAAAGTACTGTATTTCCCCAACACTAGGGGCTTAGGAGGGAGGGACAGAAGAGTGGGTATCAGGGCAATCTCCTCTTGCTTGTTTATAGCTCCTTACGCTAGTAGCATTCTGCAGTGACTACACTATTATTCTTAAGGACACCTTGATGTGGGCTTTCAATGAAGTCCTTAGGCAATCGTCTAAGGAAAGAGATGAACAAAATTTAAGCCATCTTTTAAAAATTTCTTATCTCAGAGTAGCCACCAACTGCCTTCTCTCCTCAGCTGTGACAGCAGAATAGCTTTCATTTTCCTGAAGGTTTGTTTCCATTCTTGTTATTTCTTGTATTACATGTTTCATCTGTATTTTTCAATGACTTTTTTTTTTTTAGAAACCCAGTGTAGTGAGATGGAGACATATCCTGAAAACTGATAGAATTTATTACATGACAAGTCTTCAGTAGAAAATAAATGTAAATCTAGCCTGGATCTGAAGCTAAGGCAACCAGGGAGAACCAAAGCTAAGATACTCAGGTCCCCCACACCCCCAAAATACAAAAAGTAAAAAGGGCAAATTTGTGTGGATGAAATAATTCATACAAGTTGATGCTGCATCTTATCAGCACTTCATCAAAGTTTAAAGGTACTTAGAGTATCTATTGATTATTAGCATAGTGTAGCTACTCACTGAATTTAGTTACACAACCTTGATGAATAATTATGCAGTACTTCCCATCCTCAATATTATTAAGCACCTATTATTGTGTACTCTTTCAGGCTAATGGAAGTATGATGGTGAGCACGACAGACAAGGTCATTGCCTACAAGGAGCTGCTGATGGAGAATGACATGCAGCGAAGAAGGTAGTATGCAGACATATGTGCTCTCATTTCAAGTTGATTGGACCCAGAGCATAGGTGAAGGATTTGGTCTTGTATGGGGACAGGAAATCTTTTTCCACTGTGGAATATAACAAAGAATAAAGAATTTGTGGTGGAAAGCAAGGGAAATTATCACCTGATTTTTTGCTAGGTAAGAAATTGACATGATTGCCTACTATGATTGAGAAGGTGGTAAAAAAGTTACAGGTCGAGGGTGCTGAAAACAGCAAAGAACACATTAAAAGAGACGAGCATGCAAACATAGAGGTAGCAACAGACACCATTAGGAGAACAGCAGGGGTTGAAGATCATGAATTTACAGTAAATCAGTATGAATAACTTTGTGATATTTTTAGCCACTTGGAACCACTCAGATTAGATTTATTCAGTATTGAGGTTGCTGAGTGGGTCTGAATGAAAGACTATTAAGGAAAAGGGAATACTGGGGAGACAGTTCATTTGATTGTTGAAAAGCTGTGTTGACTTCGTATTGAAACCTTTTGTTACATACATCTTAAAATCTTGCCCTCTCCAAGATTACAGAGCAACAACTCTGTCCAGTGGTTACTGGAGCAGCAATCTGCTAGTTAAATTTTACTAATTTTGCTGTGTAAAAATGGCTTCAGTTTAAACATTTTTAAAAAATCGTGTGCAAAATAATTGCCTCAGAGGATTTATGATGGTGTATTTTTTGGCTTCGTGGTCTACGGAAATATTTAAAAGAGCTACAAAATTAGGTAATTTAAAAAGCAGTTACTACACAAAATTTGATCTTTTTAATGATGACCTGCTTGAAAATGTTTAAAACTTTAGATTGAATGATGATTTAAGCACCACCTCATGAACTCATAATAAAATACTTACCTAAACACTTAAAGAAGAGCCAGAAAAAAAATGTTACCATAATCTGTGGCTAAAATGCTTAGCCAGTCATCTCACCTCAGTAATCATATTTTATGATCAAAGTAAAGACAAAAAAAATGTCTCTTTTCTAAGTTCTTAGCTTTTGCTTTTTCCTAATAAGGAGAAAACATGCTATAGTTTGTGTGCCTTCAAATTAAAATTAATCACATGAGAACTAAACAGCTACTTCAAATGATTACAGACTGAATCTAGCAAAACAGTATCAGCCTTGGTGACAATGAGAGTAAAGTTGTATTATTGTTCACGGATGTCAGGAAATAACTTCTCCAGTGGATAGTGCAAACCTTGAGAAAACATTAGTATAGAAGTATCACTTGGTGCTCTGAGGTCTCAGAGAAGTGGTCATTCTGATTCTGAATTTCTAAGCATGGGTATCAGCAGATTTATTTTATTTTTTAGCATGGCAGCTTTCAGCAAGGAGAGTTGCAAGTAGATCAAAGCCAAAACATGTGCTTTAAAATTGATACCATGCACTCAGCAACTGGCTAGGCAATCTTGAAAATGGCTTCACTTCTCTTAGCCTCAATTTCTTCAACTGTAAATCAAAGTAGTGCTGCTCAATAATTTCGAAAAGTCTTTTTAGTTCAAATAACATGTGCCTTTTAAAGATAGTATTTTCTGGATTGTAGATATTATCTCTCAACGGTGACTCGTCCAGCTTTTCAATGACAGGAAAGTGAATTATTCTGATGGTATCTTAAGGGGGTGATCTAACAGGTTGGTGAAGTGGGAAAAGTACATGCCTAGAAAACATAAAACTTAGGTTTGGGTCTGGTAATTCCATCAAATGTTGTTTACAGCAATTTCCACACTGGTAACCTGGGAATTATCATATACCCTTTCTCTTGCAGGATTAAGATGCAACAAAATATATGAAAGAAATTTAATAAAATAACAAAGTATAACCAGGAAAGATTATCAAAATATGAATGATTTGTCCTCTGTGCAAGTTTAAGCACATGTCATCATTAAGCTCTAGAAGGCTAGGGACTGTGCATTGGCACTGGGGTTTGGAGTACAGCATTTGTATATCCACCAGAAAAACTGAATTATGTGTAGTAGAACTGTTAGGCTAATTCTTCACAAATTAATCTTTTAGTGAAAGTAATTCTAGCTAATATTCCTGAAAGTTTATTTGGGTTATCTTATAGGTTGATACTAACATTTATTAGGATAAGAAAACAGGCAAGAACAGCCAAGTCAATTTTGAAAAATTGCAGTGATGAAGGCATTGGAAACAGTGAGGGTTGGGGGAGGTTTGATCTATGTGGTAACTAAACAAAATGGATATTAGAACTCTGTCACTGGCATAAAGATCATCTGGCAAAAAAAATGATTAACACTGAATGGAACATCTACTGAGTTTGCTAACTAAGAATGTTCGATTCATGAGAAAAACACGAACTATTCTATAGCATTGCGACAATATGCTCTCCTTTAGGGTCCTCAATGATTCTAAAGAATTTAGAATTCTTTACAGAATTACCAGTGTAAAAGAACAAAACTCTAAAAATTACATTAGAAAATATACGCAAATATGCCTGCAAACCTGGGCTTATCAAGATAGAAAATGCAAAAGCTATAAAGGAAAATAATGCTGAAAATAAAAATAAAATGTTAAATCAGAAACTCTAATAAACCAAGTTAAAAGATGATTTTCAGATTAAAAAATGTACATAAAAAGGATTAACATCTGGAATAAAGAAGAACTGTATGGACACATCAAAAAATCCAGAAAAAGATGAAAGGGAAGGGAAAGGAGGACAGGGGAAGGGAGGGGAGGGGGGAATAGAAAAGGGAGAAGGAGGTAGGGAGAAGGGAAGGAAGGAAGGAAGGAAGAAGTAGCCTGAAGTTACTGATATTTATTGATAGCATTCTTGAACCCCTAATATGAGAGTAAAGCCAATCTAAGCTCTCTAAGGCCTTTTGGATATCAGATAAATGGGAGTGGATTAGGACTGTGGCAATTTTATTTGCATCTCTAGGTTTAGATGGAACTAAAAAATTTTGTGAGAAACAGAAAGAAAAGAAATCCCGGCACAACTGCCATACATGTTTTCAAAGTCTTTTCACATTTGACTTTGTGATTTTTTTATTCTCGAGAAGGCAAAAGCAGATAAAATAAAATCAAACTAAACAAAAGATTTCCAGCGATGTGGTTTGGCTTAATCAAGCCTTCAAACACATTCGAGCTTTCTGTTCAGGTTATTTGAATATTAAAATATAATCTATGTCAAGGTAGACTCAGTTCCTATCGACTACTCTTATACCTTTGAAGCTGTATTTCATAGGTATTTATGTAAAAACAGCACCTTTACTTGTACTTTATGCTTACCAAAGAACAGTTAATAGATTTTATAGTTTGGCCAAGGTCTAAATTTATCCAGAAAGCCTGTGGTGGTATTGTGTACACAGTTATGTTTTGCTTTAAACATAATTAGATTTCGTTATGTGTTCAATAAACATTTTATTGAGAATGTCACAATGTCCATGGCCATACAGCAATCCTAACAGCCAAAACATTGGTTGAGCATCAATTCTTTCAGTCATATTAGTAGTGTGAAACTGATTGTTTGGAAACTGGAAGGGACAGTCTGCTTAAGGCTGAGCAAAATCAGCCTAGAGGTAGCCTTGACTCTCTTAGCCTGGGAGGCAATACACACTTTCTCCTGGGAGGCCAAACATACTTTCCCCTGCCAAACATACTTTCCTCCTGGTGTCAGCAGGAGATTCCCTTTGCAGTTGTTCTACCCATCTCAGTACTTAAGTCCTTCCCTGGTTTCCCTCCTATGTGCCCATGCATATGTGTTAGCTCTGCATCAACTCTGAACATTGAGCAAGGAAGTCCAACACTTAAGAATAAATCACAGACTCTGGAGCTCAGAATTAAAAGTCTGCTGGGATATCATCCTTTCCCATTTCCCATCATACGCTCCACACTAGCGCCTTTCCACCCTGTGCTTTCAGAGCACTCTTTTTAAATCCTCCTCACCTTGAATCCTCAATTCCTTCCATCTCTACCTAATCCAAACTCTTCCACTTTTCAAGACCTAGCTCAATGTCCACATGTTTCTAAAAACTTTTCTCATCTCCTGATGCTTTTTCATTTTTTGTATCTTTGGAATATCCTTGATAGCTCTCTGAGATATTTATCATCATCCATCTTATCTTTGGAGATGTCTCATTTCAAAAGTAGATTCTTAAAAACAAAGAAATCTTGTTAGAATATTAAATGGAGACAGTAACAACCTTGAGGCTTTCTTTTCATAACTTTTTAAATTGTAAAATACTCTACTTGCTGAAATGGTGGCTTAGAACCTGAAAGACAATACAAATTGGTGAAGATGAATTCTCTGAATCAAAAAGCCACATGATGCTTGAATGTCACATTATGGGAATCTGGCTTGAGTAAGTCTACTGCTTATTGGGGCACATCTAGAGCTTTTACATGAAGATCATGGAGAATTAGGGGTCCATAGCACCCCTGTGTATAGGAACAGAACTCTGACTTCTATTGGAGACATGGCTTCCAATGAAAGTACTGTATACTACCTCTTTTTCCCATTGTAGCCCTGTGACTGTGTTTTGTTCCAGAGATGTGAGTGGGAAGTTCCTCCATAAACCATCCCTAAGGTGTGCCTCTTTTGCCTTATCTTCCAACTTGCTACTTGGCATAAGAATGTGAAGGCTGGACTTGAAACAGTCACCTTCAGCCATTAGGAGAGACCCAACTACAGAGATTTTAGGAGGTGGAAGCAGTTCAGGTCTGAACCAAATACGTTGTCTTTGGGCTGCTTTGGATTTCTTTCAAGAGAAAGAGAAACAACAGCAACTTCTATCAACCTGGCAAATGGTAGTCTCTGTGACGTGCCCATTGTTAAGTCACAGTTTAGTCACATGCTGATGAACTTACTCCTAACTGATATAGTCTAGACAGCTTGGTTTACCTCTTCTAGCCTAGAGTGGTGAACTTAGTTCATTCTGAAACCGTAAGAAAATTTCATGTAACAGAGATCCTGAGTTCACCGTGTGTATTCTGAAAAGATTATGAATAGGCCTGACTCTGAAACAAAGCTCAGAAACATTGTGAGCTAAGACCAAGACTCCAAGCATGATTCTGCTTTGGCCTCTACCCACGCCTGTTGCCACTGCCACTCTCTGATTTTAGGCCACAATACTTCTCAGTTGGAAGACTGGGGAAGTTTCTTTTCCAATATTTCCCTGTTCAGTTCTCCCTGATACATGCTACAAATAGTCATCTTTTTAAAAATGTAACTTTGAATATCTGCTGTTTGCTAAAAGTGCAACTTTTTTCCTATTGCTATCTGATATTTTTCAAGCATCTGACTCGACAAGGTAATGCATGCTTTTGAATCAAATTCTTTTTCTGGTACCCTTTCTGGCTAGTCTTCCTTGGGTAACCTGTGCTTTAGCAAAATTAACGACTTATGATTTCTACTATGAGCCCAGCAGTGATTCACCTCTTGCACACAGTCTTCTCTAGACTATTCCCAATATTTGAAATGCTTTTCTGCACCATCTGTAAATAGTCTTACTCTACCGCTTCTTCAAGATTCAGCTCAAATGCTCTCATCTTTGATATCTTATTTGATAACAATGAATTGGTAGCTCTTAAACTACCAATTCTACTAATAAAAATAATGAATAACTACTTGAATAACTAAAATTTCATTGTACTTGGAAGGTAAAAATATAACTTGCTGTGGTCTATGTATCTACCTACATATCTGTATATCTGTCTTTGCATCTACCTGTCATCTATCTAACATCTACCAATGACATCTATCTGGGTCAGAGACAAAGGCAGTATATTAAGACTAAAACAGCAGCAAAAGCAACACCTTGTGTGGGTTCCTTGATGCCCCATTTCCCACAAGGGGATGTGGCGAGTGTCATCCGTTACCCCTGCATCAAAGGAATGCAATTTCAAAATTCAGAAACTGTCCTCTCATATAGGGCTGCGGGTGACATGCTCATCCTCTTCTCCCATAAAAGAGAGAGATCTTATTGTTACTCCAAGATATACACAGATGTCCCACTTTATTACTATGAAATGTAAATGAATCCCCTCCAGGGAGAAGAAGGGAAAGTATTTACCTTTACTATCCTGAGATGTCTACAGGGAGGGAGATATCTTTAGCTTTATTACCCTGGAATGTCTTCTTATACAAACATAGGCTATAAATGCCTTTTCTCAGGTGGCTTGACCCATTCAACAAACAAGAGATAATCATGAAGAATTGTCTTCCAATAACCACCATGTGTCAGGGACATTATATAGTTTCTCTCCAATCCTAAACATGACTTTGTAATTTAGATATTACTATTCTAGTTTTACAGTTGAAGAAATTAGAGCTTGAAAATGTCAACTAACATGCCCAAAGCTACACAGTCAGTAAGCGTCTGAGTCAGGATTCAAGCTGTGTTGGTCATTTGGCCTTAAAGCCAATGCTCTTTCTATTCCAAAACCAATGTAGTACATCCTCCCTGAAAGAAGCTTATGGTGCTTGATGTGAATTTCTTTTATGTCATAGTTGGTCTATTTTTCTTATTCTCATATAAGCTTTATGAGGACAGAATCATGTCTTATAACCTCTACCACGCCTAAGAAGGAAGTAGCCTGCAATGATTGGATGTCTTATTAATATTGTCTGAATGATAAAAATCCATCAAAATAGGTATGATGAAAACTTGGCATTATGCAACTTACATAATACATGACTGTGGAAAAGAGGTCACATCATAAAATTCAAATATAGGAAGCTTTTACCTGAAATATTAATAGTGATCTCAACTATTTTTTACTCAGCTGACAATTTTGCTTAAATATTTATAAAAATTTGAAGTCTAAAGTTCAGAGAAACTGACTAAGAGTTGATAATAATCAGTGAGAAGGAATAAATAGAAAAATTGTTTGAATCAACTCACAAGAGAACTAATGTTTTAATATAAGGTATCTTGAAAAATAAAAAATTGATTTCACTTTATAACTAAACTTCTTCAGTTCTAACCAAAAATACGCGTTGTGCTGAAGAGTCAAAATTCATGGTTGAGTTACAGACTTTTTTCCCTCCCAATCTGGTTCTGGAGCAAAAGTTTTTGTCTTGTGACAATTTATTCTAAAATACTCATCTTCTATTTACATAGCCCATTTTCTATGAACATAATTCATATCACTGGAATATGTCCATAGTTTTTTTTTTGCCTGAAGCCATGCTGCCCCACTACTCAGAACCAGGTTTCTTAAATAAAAACATTAGAGAATATTAAAACAAACATCTATTGCAAAATTTAGTCTCAACTTTGTCCTTAAGTACTCAAGTTATTCAGTATAATAAATATATTTGGTTGTATTTCTCCCTTTAGGTTAATGTTCACTGCATTATTTTTCTCCTCGGGTTAAATCATGAGTTTTCAAGGCTGGTCTTGCATTTCTACTAAGAACTGGCTTTGAATATGTGCCCCTTCTTGAGATAAGAAACGTTTATTCCCAATATATACTGGAATAACAAAAATACACTTGCATTATATTTTAATAAATACTAAAAGTGATATTTTAAAATAAAGAGGACATTTTTACCTTTCTTGGAAAAGATGTAACAAGAAAACAGAAATGCATGTACTCATGTGTGGGAGGAAGATTATGTTTCATTATACTTTCAGCTACTTTGGCAGTTGTTTTTCATATATATATATATATATATATATATATATATGCAGGATATTAAAGTGTTAGCTATGTGGGTGTGATTTATTGCACAACTTCTTCACCCAAAAAACTCTTCTATTTTAGTAGAGTTCAATTTATTTCCTTTGGGGAAGATTAAATAAAATATGTTAACTCGGTTAAATTTGGAGTCTGATGACAAATGACTAAATGTGTTCAGATTGGGCAGGCAGAGGAAATCTGTCCAGCAAAGGACTAAACTTGGAAATAATGTTTGAATGTACACTGGCAAACTTAGTTTATAGCTTTAGAGTTTAGTATTATAATATGCCATTAATTTTAAGCAGTAAATTTAACAAGTAGAAATATGATTCCCACACAGTGACACACAATCCAGCTATGCAGCTAGCTATCCACTAAAATTCAAATAGACATTATTCAAGATGAAATTACATGAAATTAGGATGGCACTAGTGAAACATATTTTGGATTTCATTTTTCTTTATGGCAATGAAGAAAACTTTATGTAGCATCTTCATGTAGTTTGACACAACAGATACAAATATACATAAACACACACACAGTGTGTGTCTACATATATGTGTATGAGTGTATATGTATAAAATTATCAGAAGTACATTATTCTGGCGTTGGAAAATATATCCTTATTGTGATTTTTTAAATCAATTTTTATAAGATATATAAAAACATATATAAAATTAGGGTTAAGAATTAACTTGGATTCAACCAAGTTTAGGCCAATTGACTTTGTAATTAAAGCTAGGAAAATAAGTACTGCTGTATATTTTTAAGAGTTATGCTCAAGAACAAAGCTGAAGTTGATGGCAGGCAACTGGACATCCTAACTGCACTACGTATTTCTGAAAGAAGAGGTTTGGAACTATTAATATAATATATAATGTTCTTCCATCTTCATAATACCTGAGTGACTTAGCTAAGATATATAAAGGAAAACCTACTGATATTAATGCTAGACTGATAGATGCACAAATAATTTTTTTTTCTGTGCTATGACTATCAAACCTTAGAAAAACACATACAGATATAAACAGAGGCCCAGAGTATACAATATAGCCCCCAACATTTTCCTTTTATTCAATTCTTGATACCCGAACAGAGCTATGCTCCTTAGGAAATATCCAGCACATTCCTTTCATCTTCAGAACAGAAACTGGGCTCCACGGCTATGTCTATTCATAGAACATTCCTCCTAGAGGGAAATCCATATTTTTAACCACTATTCTGATGAAAGGAAAAATCAAATTTGAGGAAAACAAAAACTTGGTAACAGTACAATAATGTAATAAAACACTTTATCTCTTAACTATTCTTATATTTCCTATGCAGCCTAGTCTGCTTTCCCAAGGTCATAAAACCCAACAAATGATCATCTTACAGTCTCGAGTATATTAAATTTTTTTTTTCTAGAACGTCCATAATCTTTGGAATGATGTTTTCCGTTGCAAACAAAAAAAAAAAAATGATGTTTTCACATCACAAAACCACAATGATTTGCCGTTTTTTCATTAAACTTCTATGTAAACACATAGATGTCTCAAATAATTTCTGATGTCACAAAGAATCTCTCCGGGATTTCTGATGTCTCAAAGAATTACTGCCCCAGCACTGAAGATCCAGGCCATTGAACTAAAGATGGATAAGGTTTCTCAGGAGGTTAGAGTTTAATTTCAAACAATAAACTGAAAAGATTTAAAAAGTTGATGTTTTTAATGGCACTGAGTTAGCAGTACATGTTCAGATAAAGTTTGCATCGTCTTGAAGGAATTACCCCTATTATTCTGAAAACATATTATCATACTACAGGAAATGTAAAATGAGCTATACCCATGAGTCACTGCCATGAGCTAAGACAGGAACCGTGGGACAATGCAACATAGGATTTTGCAATACAAAAAAATATCACAAGCTGTAGAAAACCTTTCACCAGAAATAAAACTATTTGTTTACTAAACTGTTTGCAAGAGAACTTTGCAAAATGGAATATATTATTACAATGTAGTTTGAAAGATTTCTTGAGACTTTAAAAATGTTCTGATCCTACTTTTCTATCAGGAAACCAATGCATTGCTGATGAGCCACTCACATGAAGCATTAGTGGCTGGAGATACTATCACCCATGGTGTCATGTTGGACCTCTGTTGATTTTGATCAATTTTAAGTGTAAATGATTGAATAGCTTAAAAATGAGTAGCTTTTAGTAAACTATTATAGGTAAGTAGAACTGCACTTAAAAGATTGCAAGATGGGGGCAGGTTAATGTGTCCCACAATCTAATTGTTATTGGAAAAAATAATCTCTTTGAGCTGAACAGCCATGGAGAATTAGAAAGAAGGACTTAAGTCCCCGTTTGAACTCAACCACTAAGTGTTTTGCTTTTATCTCTCTGGCTATTCATGATAACTTCTGAGGAAGCTGAAGGACTTTGAGTCTAATGGAAGATTCAAAATGTACCTTAATTTCAATTAATGGGTCAGTCTGCCACCTTGATTTTATAAAAGATGGGATCCTTTTGGCCTATTTTAAATATTATCTTTCATATCTTTTGTGTCAAAGAAAATAGTGAGGTTCTTTGATACTCTACTCCTTGATATAAATATTGATTTACAGTGATTCTTGGTTTAATTTCCATAGAGGCAATGTTTCATACACTTATCTTCAACATATCTTTTTATATAATCTTTAACAAATAAAAATGGTGGAATTTTCTCTTCTTTTCAATTTTTTTAGCTTATCATGGTAAGAATATGTAACATTAGGTCTACCTTCTTACAAATTTTTCAGTGGATAATACAGTTTTCTTAATTATAGAGACACAGTTATACAGCTGATCTCTAGGAATTACTCATTTTGCATATTGAGATGTCATGCCTATTGATAATTTTCCCTCATTGTAAAGTCTAAGAGATTAAAATTTGCAATTTTTTTTCTGTAGTAGATAGAATGTGAAGGTGACAACCCATAAACCCTGAGGATGAGGTAAGTTTTGTGAGGCACCTAATAGAACTTTAACTCTTTATAATCCATATTTGGAAAATTTTGTGTTCCACCCCACCTGTACCAACACACATACACACACACACACACACACACACACATTTTCTAGAACTACAATATTCTAAAATAATACCCAGGGGATGCCTTAGATATACCATGAAATATGTCCATCCAATTGCTATGTAATATTGCCCACTGTCCTCTTCTTCTCCTGCTCAGTTTCTCTCCTGTGTTGTTAGAGTCCACGGATTCTGCTTGTTGCCAAAACATTGTTGAGTTCTCTGCAGTTGTCAAAGTGTTAAGGGCAGTTTGTATGTTAGGCAGTGGTTTACAGAATCACATTGGACAGCAGATAGCATTATACATTTCCATAATGGTAACTGTAAAACCAGCTTGTTGAAAAAATTTATAGCCCCTTTCCTTCAAACATTTTTGTGGCTCAGGCTACTCCATTAAGTAGAATCCGGACTGGGAGAAACAGCTTAGTGACATTGTTCTCAGAATCAGTTCTCCCAAATGATAGAATCTGCTGGATTTGCTATTCTCATGAAGTTGTCTTCCAGGAAATTCTTCAGTTCCTTTTGCTGATAGCTTTAAATTGGGCTTCCCCATTAATATGCCTGAATGTATTTGTATCAAAGCAGTAGGATACCGTTAAGGATTAGGCCATTTATATATCACCTCCATTATTTTTACTGATAAGAATCTTTTGTGGGGAAGATAACTATTTTGATGCAAATTATTACTAAATCTTCCATGTTATTTTGTGAAACCCTGTAATTGCTAAGGGTAGAATGAGACTCTGATAGTTCAAGATGCATGCTATTACAATCTTCTCAATGCACTAAAATCTGCATTATCATTAGTATTATTATGTAATAATAATCAGGTGAACATCTTATCTCTTAAGGCAGTTATTCTTTGGAAATCTATTGGTGAAACCTGATAACATCATCTGAGTAGCCACACATCAAATATTTTGTAGTTTTAAGATTTATGGAACTTTTCTCTGGACTAGAGAAATGTTATGTCTGCATTATTCTCTCTGTATCCCATGGCTAAACTTAGCCCTGAAGTTTATCAGTGTTCATCCAAAACATTTAGTAACATTCTTAAGACCTCATAAGCTATTAAATATCTCACATTTTCTCTGGTGCAGACAGGGAGGCAGAAAAGGCTACCTCATAGTTTAGTAAACCTCCCATCAGACCTTGGTGTGTGCAAGCAACAGCTTCATGATCACAGAATTTTAATTGAATGAGAAACTTTGAACTCAGAAGGCACCTCTTTCCTTGACTTTATCTGATAGAGCACTATAGACAGTAATTCTTTTAGGAGCAAACCAATACTCTAATGGCAGCTGTCTGAATCTCCATACTCTGCAATTATTTAAAGTATCCCTGCAATTTGGAAATAAAATTGAATATAGTCAATTTAAGTGTATTATATTGAAGGCATAAATTTTTCCACTTTTTCAAGTAGGTATTGCAAAAAGAATGGGCTCTTTCTACCAACCTAATAAATCAGAGGTGAGATAGTTCATCCAAAAATGTAAAACTTTACTAAATAGTTTAGAAAAAGTAAAAGAAAAATTGTGAAAAGTAAAAAAATCTTCATATGTATGCTATTTCCCCTATTCTTTAGCATCTAGCTCCTAAAATATGTGCCTTAGATACAGTAGAGCATTTCAGGCAAACAAAATATTCAACTCCAAAGAAAAGGAACTTCTTATATTTTCAAACAATGTATTTTTTTCTAATTAAGGAATATATTTATTGCTGAAATAGCAAAAATTATAAAGGAAAATAATTTTCTATAATTTTATTCCTGTTATTCATTTTTAATGCCTTCTATTTACTTTTAGTCTATGTGTCTATGAATCATACTGTATAATAAGTATAATAATTATAACAGTAATAAAAGCTAACATTTATTGAGGATTTAATATCTAGCTGTCATACATGCTTTTAAAATATTAACTCATTTAATCTTCATAATATCACTCTGAATGAAATAGTATTAATATTATCCCAATTTTTATAGAAGAAAAAATTGACAAACAGAAAGTAAAGAACTCCTTTCCAGGTCACATACATAAGTGTGTGGCAAACCTGGGAAAGGAACATGCAGGTGGGTGCATGTGTGCACACACACAAACAGAACAAGCCTACACACAGCTACACAGATCCAACACACACGTGCACTTTGTCCAGCTTGTTGGTAGTTAGTATTTTGTGAATAATTTTAAAATAATATAATCCTATTAAAAAACATAGAAACTGAACAAAAATAAAAAATATAGGAGAAAAATAATCAAATCTCACTATTTAAGATAACCATTGTGAACATATGTAAACTATTTTATTCTACTCAACTTATTCTATATTTTAAAATATATTGGATAAGTCCACACATATAGCTTAATATGCTTCTTTACTTAGCAGCAAATGCATTATTTTATAATATTGAATGCTGCAGTACCGTAACTTTTCCTAAACCTATGATATTTTTGTTAGCATATCATTTCAAAAAGAAAAAAAAGCTGCTAGTACAGAATTAAATATTGTGAAAAATAAGAAAATATACTTATTTAGTAATTCAGATAACTAATCAAAATTTTTGAAATACTGAAGATGAAACTAGAACTGGACTTTAAATTCAGAAGGAACATGATTTAATGATGAGAACATAATCAAATTATGAATAGCATGGGCAAATCACTGAAGTAAAAGTAAATAGTTTATACAGGGACCACATAGGTTATATATCAACAGGGATGCTATATTCTTATGAAAAATAAACTTAGAGGTCCATATTAGAAGAAAGGAGAACATAAATTTTTGATAGAATAAAGAAAGACTTGGAGAATCCTGAATTCCATCAAAAGAGTTGCTTCTATCTAAAGGACAGAAATGTAGCTGAATAATGTGTATTATTAAATATGTTCTAAACTGAATTATATTTGCTTAGGTGGTAGTAGATTTCACCACAAAAACCTCTTATTCCTTGAGGTGAGAGGAACAGAATACCATATTATTGTGTTCAAGAATGTTCATCTCATGAAAATAGAAATCTGTGATTTTAGCCAATCAACCAATCTTTGTCTTTTATCCCATTTACATTTAATATAATTTAATAATCTGATTTGGATCATCAAATCCAGAAATTACATAAAAAGTGTCATCATAGCATCATAGAGTTCATTCAGGTATACAGAGTCAGATTAAGATTCAAAATCAATTAATGAAATTGACCATTTGACAGAATAAAAGAAAAAAAATTATCACCTCAATCTATGTGAAATAAGCATTTGATAAAATTTAACATGAATTTATAGTCAAAACCTTTGCTAACCAAGCACAGACAGGAATGTCATCAGTTTGATAAAGAATACTTAAATAATCTTCAGCTAATATCATATTTATTGGTGAATATGAAGACTTTTTGTTTAAGGTAGGACAATTATCACCAGTTTTATTCAATATTGTACTCCTTTTTATAGACGATGCAATAAGACAAATGTAATCTAAAAACAAACCATAGGTAGTAGTGATTTTACCAATATTACATTATGCAAAGTCAATGTACAAAAAATTCTATTTCTATACTCACAGCAAGCCATGAAAAATGAAAGATGAAAACAGTACTACTTACAATAGCATCAAATCATCAAATACCTACAAATAAGTATATCAAACTATGTACAAAACTTATACACCTGAAAGTACTAACTATGCAGAAAGAAGTTATAAATTATGTAAATAAATGAAGTTTATTCATCATCCCTATGGATTAAACTACTCAATTTTCCCCATATTAACCTATAGCTTCAAAGATATCCCAATCAGGAGGGGTTCTTTCTAGAAATTGGTAAGTTGGTTCCAAAATGTATATGGAAATTCAAAGGACCTAATACAGTCAGAATAATTTGAACAAGAAGCATAAGTGAAGGAATTACAATACAACTAGCTTTAAGTTTTGCTATAAAACTAGTCATTAACGTAGTATGACATTTGAATAAAGATAACTAAATAAGCAAATGAAACAGAATAGAGTTCAAGATTATAAAAATAATATATACACATGTGATATATATGTTATATAATATATAAAAATATATTTATATTACTGAGGGATACTTATATATATATGTTTATACATGATAATACAATCATATAAATCTTAAGGATACATTCTAAGAAATGTGTTGCTAGAGCACTTTGCTTTTATTGATGATCAAACTAATATTTTGAGATACATCTATCAGATTTCTGAGCTTATTTCTTAATTGTTTTAAAAGTTCAGATTAGGGAAGAAAAGTATACATAGAGTTTTTTTTTTAACCCTCTTTTAAACATTCTTGTTTTTCACAAATCCCATTAGGGCCATCCTGCCATTTTGGGTACCTTAATATAGTTCAGTGGGTCTCAGCTGGGGCAATTTTGCCTTCTTCGGGGAACTTGGCAAAGTCTTAAGACATTTTGGATCATCACATTCAGTGCAACCAGGGGGTGGGGGGTGGCATACTGGTGTATAGTGGGTAGAGGCCAGGGATGCTGCCTAAGATGCTGCATCTTACAATGCACAGGAAGGCCTCTCAAACCAAGAATATCCAACCCAAAACATCAACAGTTCTGAGACTGACAAACCCTGCTCTAACCTTTCTAGATTATATTCAATCTCCTAGTTACTAATTTTCTCCTCTGAATTTTCCTAAGCAACTATCCATTCTTCTTCCATTATGCAGATAGTTTAGCCCCCTTACTCTAGGTTTAGATAAGATTTGTTTGTCTCTACCGCATCTGATGAAATTTGATTCCTAATGTTGGAAATAGGTTCTAAACGGCTGATGTTTGGTGTGCAGGGAAAGATCCTTCATAAACAGATTAACGCTTTCCCAGGGATGGAGGGAATGAGTGAATTCTTATTCTATTAGTTGCCATGAGTGCTGGTTGTTAAAAAGAGGCTGGCACTTCCCCCGCCCTCCCACAACTGGTCTGCTGTTGCTTCCTGTCTTGCTATGTGATCTCTGCACATGCCTGCTTTCTTTGGCTTTCTGCCATGAGTGGAAGCAGCCTGAGGCTTTCACCAGAAGCTGAGCAGATGCCAGCATCGTACTTCTTGTACAGCCTGCAGAACCATAAGCCAAATAAACCTCTTTTCTTTATAAATTACCCAACCTGAGGCATTCCTCTATAGAAATACAAACTAATGAAGACACCCATGTTCTGACATCTTGGTGCCAGACAACTTGCAGTTTCTGCTGAAGGAGAGGGAAAGTATTACCATGCTAAACCAGGCATGCATTAAAACATTTTCTCAAACAAAGACTGATTTCCCTAAGAGAAACTTAGGAAAGTTCGTCTTAGGAGAGCTTTCTGATGCACAAAAATTTCCCTATCTCAAGGTTGCTAAAATAAAAACTTTGCATATTAACCAAGACTTATAGCAATAATTTAAATTAATTTTAACTAAAAACTCAAAAGGTAGTAAAATAGTCAAAAATATTTTATAGAACACATTCTAAGTCAATTTGGGTCAACATAAATATGGACAGGACATATAATAGTGCTTTGAATAGTATACTCCCTAATTATACAAATATTACTCATAAATTTAGCATGTACTAAAATTAATGTTAGTAGAAATGCTGAAAAATAATGACCTATTTCAAAAGTGTTATTAATGATTACAATCCCCTCCCTTCGCAAAATACCAGGATATTACTTTTGTGAGGCAAAACATTATGCTTGGAGGAAGAATGTGTGGTGACATTTTGGTAGGAGACCTATTGATGCCATGTGAAATAGCTATACGAAATTTTCTGAATATGGTATGCTAATGTTTTGCCTCCAAATAACTAAATTTTTATAAGAACCCAAAACAGGCCGGGCGCGGTGGCTCACGCCTGTTATCCCACCACTTTGGGAGGCCGAGGCGGGTGAATCACGAGGTCAAGAGATCGAGACCATCCTGGTCAACATGGTGAAACCCCGTCTCTACTAAAAATACAAAAAATTAGCTGGGCACCACCGTGCCTGTAATCCCAGCTACTCAGGAGGCTGAGGCAGGAGAATTGCCTGAACCCAGGAGGCGGAGGTTGCGGTGAGCCGAGATCGCGCCATTGCACTCCAGCCCGGGTAACAAGAGCGAAACTCCGTCTCAAAAGAAAAGAAAAAAAAAAAAAAAAACCCAAAACACTGAAAAATTTTTGATGAGCTGGATATTAAATGTTACCAAATTGGGCCAGGCACAGTGGCTCACGCCTATAATCCCAGCACTTTGGGAGGCTGAGGCAGGTGGATCACGAGGTCAAGAGATCAAGACCATCCTGGTCAACATGGTGAAACCCCGTCTCTACTAAAAATACAAAAATTAGCTGGGCATGGTGGTGCGCACCTGTAGTCCCAGCTACTCAGGAGGTTGAGGAAGAAGAATTGCCTGAACCCAGGAGCGGAGGTTGTGGTGAGCCGAGATGGCGCCATTGCACTCCAGCCTGGGTAACAAGAGCGAAACTCCGTCTCAAAAGAAAAAAAAAGTTGCCAAATCATCGTGGTGGACACAGTTGGGACACAAGTCTTAAGAAACCCCATTTAAATATTTTTTTCTCAGATTCTAGGAAGTGGCTGAAAGCTGGCATTGCTAAATTGAATTCCTCAACTACGGTCTGGGAATCCAAATAGCCCCAAAGGCATTCTCTGACTCTAGTGGCAGGTGTCTGAGTCATTACGACCACATGGATTTAAATAGCAATTTAATTTCATGTGTTTGGTTTGTTGCTTTTTTGATTTTTAGTTCCCCTGTTATTGTGGGTCTGAACTGTCAAGGCTACATGATACATATGTCTTTGCCCAGCACAGTAATCTTTATCACCAAAAATGGTAATTTATTTTACACTTCATTACAGTTATCATTTAGTGAATTGTTTTCAATGTTCAACTTAAAGTATCAGTAGATATTTATAAACACATGGCAGGTGTAGAAATATCGTTTTTTTCCTTAGCAGAGTATCTGACATTTCTTAGCTAATGAGAGGTTAAATGAGAAAGCTGAGCACCGCATGGATCTTCTCTGCCTGTGAAGTATTGTTGATATTGTCAATTCCAACATGATCTCAAAACAACACTAAAGCCCCCACAGGGACACAGCATACATTTATTTAGGAACTGTCTATATCACATTATAAAAAATCATATATACAAAGGAGTTTTCTGAAACTGTTTTCTGATTATGCTGCTCCTCCACATAAAAATCTGTAATGGCTCCCATTGTTTTAATTAAAAGGGAAAATCTTTCATTTCTTCAAACTAGAAGAAAGACTAAATTTCTGAATTAATTACCAGTCATTTAGAATATACAAAGATTAATATTTTAAACTATAATTGCTTTTGTACATATTGCTTCTCCAATTAGATTATAAGCTCACTGAAGTCAGGCATGCTACACTTTATAGGCATCTAGAAATGTAGTTGAAAAGATTCAAACTCTTAGTGGCTATTGACTACTGTTAGATACCTTTGGCAAGACTGCAGGAAAAAGAAAAGATCACAAGAGGAATGGTCACTTGGTTCACTTTATAAGCAGAAATTAAAAAGAATGGACAAAGTCTACCACCCTGAGGTCTTGAAAAATGAGACAATCTTACTGCTTCTAGATATAAGAAATAACACAGGAAAAAATATTTGAAACTGAGCCTTATGGCAAATGTCAAACTGAGGTTGTAGTCTTAAAAGTCTGTAGCTTCAGCGTCTACCATTGACTAAAAAGAGGGGTGTGGTGGGATTGGAGGATACAATAAAATTAAGCAGATTTGAGAATTACATCTGGAAAAAATACTTCAGATGTGAATATTGGTATTTAGAAGTAACTAGAAGAAAAACTTTTCAACCTATTACGTTTTGTGGGAAATATATTGCCTAAAATTCTAAAATCTTGGACTAAAAATTTCTTCGTTCAAAATTAAAAGACTTGGGTGACCTATTCTTCCATAAGTAGGATTCTATTCCACAATGGTACCTCCATGAGGAGGGCATATGTCCTAGTGCCCACTTCAGATACAGCCAGGGAGGATAATCAATAGAGATGCCCTCCCTAGTGATGGCAGAACAAGAAACTATAGAGACACATGGAAGATGGCATCTAATTAAGGGACTTTCCCACTGTCAAGTCAGAAAACTTTATAATGCCTACACTGTAGAAAAATTTCTGACCAGCAACTGCTGAATATCTTCCATTTTTCCCTTTCAAACAGGAGTTTTATTGCAGCTCCTATCCCATCTATAAAATATTGGGCATGTACACAGGGAGGAGTGGCAATAACTTATCTCTTCAGTTCACCAGTCTCTGGCCTTAGAGGTGCTTTACACTGTCTGAACACTTTGAGCTGAAGGTAGTAACTGGATGAAACTCTGGGTGTTCATCCTAGGAAGGTGAGGAGTTAGTGGGTTTTATGCATGGGAGGAGGACTAAAATATGTTTTTGATGACATGAGGGCAAGACGTGGCAGAAACAATGCTATATGTTTTCCAAACTCATTTCATTTTCCAGCTGGGGCACAGAAGACATTTCTGTCTCTCCTGCAATTTGATTGGGCCCCATGAGTTGGTTGTGGCTTATGTGTGCTGAGTTAACATATGCCATTACCAGGCCTGGCCCACAAATATCCCCAACCTAACCCTCTATGCTACCTCTTTCCCTTGGAGACCACGTGGTAAAGATAATGCAGCTTATAAAGTAGATTCTCACCTCTACAGGAATATTTAAGTAGAACCCTTCAACTCCACCCCATCAACAATGACTACATTGAACCATAATAGGAGATAGCCCTAACTTTAATTGTGGTAAGTCACAAATTAGGAGTAGTGTGTTACTTGAGTCAGTATAGTCAGGTTAATATGTTGCTCTTAAGGAGTACTAGAAATAAAAATACATGCTCACCATCAAAAAAAAACATGGTACAAATGTTATGTGTTATTACTGACATATGTACATTTGTTTCAGCAGAGTAGTAATAATAGTACATGTGTGCTATTTTTCACATACTCCATAAAAACATGTTGTTCAACTGGATGATTCTATTAGGATTTAATTAAACAATATTCTGTGATATTGGTTAAAAAGACTATTTTACTAATAGGTCTTTTTTTTTCTTTTTCTTTTTCTTTTTGAGATGAAGTCTTGCTGTATTGCCCAGGCTGGAGTGCAGTGGTACAATCTCAGCCCACTGCGACCTCTGCCTCTAGGGCGGTTCAAGTGATTCTCCTGCCTCAGCCTGTTGAGTAGGTGGGATTATAGGAGTGTGCCACCACAATTTACTAATTTTTGTATTTTTAGCAGAGAGGAGATTTTACCATGCTGGCCAGGCTGGTCTCCAACTCCTGACCTCAGGTGATATGCCTGCCTTGGCTTCCCAAAGTGTTAGGATTAGACACATGAGCCACTACACCTGGCCTACTACTAATAGGTCTCAGTTTTAAACTTTTCTGTTTCTATTCATTCTTTTAAAGTCCACAGGTATATTGATATGATGGACAATGCCAAAATCATATCACACGGGAAATGAACTCCAGGACCAGCAGCACAATAAATAACCAACTCTACAGAATCCATCAAGCTCACTCAGTCCAGACCAACTACTCACATGAAAGACAAGTTGTAGAATTTGTCACTTTCATCCTAGTGACCATAATATTGCATTCTGTCATGTAATTTTACATTTACTTGTTAATTTGTCATTAAAATATTATTTGTTATGCACCCACTATGTGCCAGACATTTTGCTAAGCCCTAAGGATACACTGATGGATAAAACAGATGCCATCTTTTCTAGAAGTCTTTCTGAATGTTGGAAACACACTGCTAGAAACATTCATATAAGTAGTCTGCTGGTATTTTTATGGTTTTACTGGAAAACATGTTAGAATATTTTGTATACCTTTCACAAATATACAATGTAAGATTAATTACGACATTTCACGGATACCATCTTGTGTTGCATTTTTAAAGCTATAAGGACTATAAAGACTAACCTAGTCAGTTTATCTTGACTTACATATTATTAGGATAGAGTTTGCATCAACTAATTTTTAAAAATTTTAGTGCTGTTCTTTACATTTTCTAAATTTTTATTTTTTGCTGTTGTATAGGATTATATCACAATGTCATAAAAATAAACCAATGTCTCAAAAGCTATCTATTAAAATATGAAAGGAATCTATAAAAATATTTTGAAAATGAAGTTTTATAGGAGACTCAATCTAGTTTCCCTAACTCCTCAAAGAATTGTTTATTATGAAGCTTTGTCAATGAGCAGCATAAATTCATCAAAGATTTCTTGTCATTTTTCAAAGTACAGTGACCTTTCTTATATTCCAACAGTATTCCCAGAGTAAGGTTAAATAATGCATTTCTATGTAAAAAGACATCATTCAATGGTACAAAACCAGATAAAAGTCACAAGTCACAGTATTGCTAACAAGTGGTAAAATCCGCATACTTCATGAAGCCTATTTCAGAGAAAGGGCAAAATGATCATTTGTCAAAATTCTTTAATCTGAAAGCACACTTGGATATTGTATCAGTGGCATACAATATGGAGGTTTAATTATTGTCTGTGTGCTAACAAATATTTTATATTGACATTGGAGCAACTGACTTTTTATTTAAACAATGATTATTTTGAAAAACAATATAAATGAAATAGCATTTGGTTCATAATTTACATAGTTTAAACTATCTAATCAACAAAGAAAGTTATGTATCGCCACACGAACAAAAAAGGTTCCACAAAAATGATAATCTACTTATAACATTGATTAAACAGTTGGAAGTAAAAAATGCATCTCCTAATCTTGAGTCAATGATGAACAAAATTATTCAAATTTAAAATACAATCACACCATGCCTCTAAAGGTATGCTTTTTCTGCATGATGTGCATGTCTATGCTAAAATATGCTATCAAGAATACTCACATGAGTATATGAAAGGAAAAAAGATAATATTTATTTTAAAAACAAATATTTCAGGTGAATGATGATGCCAATGGAATATTCAGGATTCTGAGTAATATAACCTAATATTTTAGAACCAAACCATCATGGGTTCAGAACTATTAGAATTTCTCAAGAGAACCGAACTGTCTCCTAAATTACTTCATTGCCAAGAGATTGACTTTTTATTGTCACTCTCTGAAAGAACCAATCATGTATTACTATAAATATTTAGAAACATAATCACATGTTTCAACAGAATATTAAGAAATCTTTCCCAATACGGATTAAGAAATCTTTCCCAATACGGAATGCATAGAGAGACTGATAAAAAAAGCAGCTTCTATCACTACTGAAGTTAAGACTCTCCAACCACATTCTTCTGAATGTGATATGGTCAACACTTAGCATCTGACATGCTGTGTGGTCTTCAGTGAAAAAGAATAAGGACTCCCAGGTTCAATCCAAACAGCCAGAACTATCTGAAAGACACATCAGATACTTACAGCCTTTCTCAACTGCCTTTCATTTCAACTCAGTTTTCTAATTGAGGGGAAACTGAGAAGTGGCAGAAACCGATCTGGTTAAAGTCATCCACTATCAAAACCAAGATAGAAACATATACTAACAACTACAAATTTTTAAATAAGATGTTTTATTGAACTAGTTAAAATTATGGTGGACCTATTAAAATACCCAAAATGAATGATTAATTTTGTCAAGCTCCTGTTAAGGTGTCTCTAGAAAGACTGTGCTGACTGCCCCATCCTGACCCTAATGATCTCACAGAGAAGTCTTCAAGCCCAGTCTTGGCAGCTCTCTAGCAGACCTTTCAGACGATATCCTGTCTTTACTTCCTACCCTCTTTTTTGGTTCCCAGAAGCTTAGATAATGAACCAAGAATCAAGAGCATGAAGAATCAACACTACATATATCTAGTCCAGTTTGCCTCACATCATACAACTGTTTCTCTTTAGGAACATTTTAGTTTGGGACCAAGCTTCTAATTCTCATTTTTCTTTGTCTGGGGCATTTGCTCTAGCCAGAGAACAATGCTCTAAGACAGATGCAGATCCCTCCAAAGACATGAGCCCTGTTTATAAGCCCCTTTTAAGTTAAGCTATCATTTGCCAAGATGTTTGGGAGCACTTAGGTGATAGGGATTCTGATGACAGATACAACTGAACACCCATGAGAATATAAATATGTTCCAATAGTAAAAAATTCAGGCCAGGCGTGGTGGCTCCTGTAATTCCAGCAGTTTGGGAGGCTGAGGCAAGAGGATTGCTTGAGCCCAGGAGTTTGAGGATACAGTGAGCCATGATCATGCCACTGTACTCCAGCCTGGGTTACAGAGCAAGACCCTTTCTCAAACAAAACAAAACAAAACTCTGTGCACAGGTCTGATTAGGGCTATAGGATGTTATATAAGACATGTAGACACCAACAATAATGCCATTGTCACCTAGGCCTGAAGGAGATGGAACTGGTTTCTGAGCCTGGTGAAGGATGGACCTCCTGACCACAGTCTCAGTCATACAGCAATGTAACTGTTGCCAGAACATTAGCCAAGCATGGGAAGAGTGTGAAGATTAAATATACCCAGTTATCTTTCTTCCTGCTCTCCAGGGTCTTAATCAGTTCTTCCAATTGGCCGAACCCAACTGGTAGACTGAGGGAAAGGATATGTGAGCACTAATTAGTTTTCTAGGACTCAGAAGAACACAGAGAAGACAGTGGCTGCAAACAAACAAGGCATGTTCCTGGATACTTTGCATCTTTCAGGCTTCTGGTTTCTCTGTGGAAAGGATTTATACTTCTCCTTGCTTGAATGGCTCTTTCTGCCTGACTGCATTGCACTCTCCAAGATCCTGAACACAGCCTGACATTTAGCTACAACCTTATTAATAACCCAGGACTCTAGTTCCTTAATGCTGAGATGTGGCATACTATTTCTGAATACACTATATACTGACAATATTAAGAAGAAGGGTGAAAAACTACTTGGAGAAGGAGACTTCTGGTCCTCTAATTATATCTCAATTACAGCATTTGTCTTTCCTCAAGCTTACCATCAGACCATGCAACTCTTATGAAAAGTGAACAATATTCAATGGAACATTTAGTTTAACCTTTCCTACTATAAAGAATCATGAAGCACGATCACTACTACTTACTTAATTAAGCCCAGTAAATTTTCAGCATAAATACTCCTGATTCTCATAAAGTAAGTATTATCAATTCCATTGTAAAGAAGAGACAACCAACAATCAGACAGCTTCTACAACTAGCCTTGAGGAAGAAGAACCAGGCATCTGGGATCACCTCCTCCTCTCTTTTATGTACTGCATTTCAGTAGAAGAAAAGCCTGGCCAACTGGCACCTCCTCAATCACCTTCCTGTAAATAACACGCTTAGTATTGGGGAAACTCTCTGGAAGACACTGTTTTCACTTAAACAAGATTAAACCCCGACCCGACTCCTCCATCCAAAGACCAGAACCTTTTCACATGTGATTCCTAAAACTGTAAACCCGAAACCCCTTCATGTGTGATTTCTAAAAGTGTAAACCCAAAACCCTTTCATATGCGATTTCTAAAAGTGTAAACCCAAAACCCCTTCATATGTGATTTCTAAAAGTATAAACCCAAAACCTTTCATATGTGATTTCTAAAGCTATAAACCCAAAACCCTTTCATATGTGATTTCTAAAACTGTAAACCCAAAATCTTTTCACATGTGATTCCTAAAGCTGTAAATCCAAAACCCTTTTACTTGTGATTTCTAAGGCTGTAAACCTGAGATTCTTTCGTGTGTAATATCTAGAGTGTAAGCCTGTATAAAGGCAGAACCTTTCTTTATTAGATGAGCTGGGTTTAGACAAATCACCACCTGGCTCCAGGCCATAATTATAATAAACTCCTTCCTTCCCCATTTGGTGTTCAAGAGCTCTGTTTCTAGAGGCTGTTCCTGCTACAGCCTAAGGCCACACAGTAAAGAACTAACGATTTGTGAATGACCCATTCCAGGATTTGCATGTTACATTTCACCATACATTTCAGGGTCTTTGATTAAAGGCTCTTGGAGACGCTCTTCCTTTCCAGCTATGACTAGACCAATGGCTACCTGTATGAATAATGGAAATACTTCACCTTTTGAAGGAAGCTTTTTCTTCAGCAAAAGAATGCTTATTCAATTCTTCAATATAATTTTAATAAGGTCTTCCTGGAAACCATATTGTAAATTAGATAATTCCCCTCCACCTCTGGCCCCAACCCCCTTTGTCTCTCTCCCCCGTCACCTTTCCTAGCTCCCTTTTATTACTTATTGATTGTTTTCTCTCCGTACTAGATTGGAAGCTCCATGAAGGCAGAGGTTTTCATTACCATATTCCTGGTGCTTATAATAGCACCTGACATATATTTCAAATACTTGTTGAAAGAATAAATATTAACTTACTCTACCAAGATTCTTATCCTTAAGAATCCCAGAAAGTGTTTTCTTTGGCTGCTTATACTATAGTAAGACTCACGAAGGACTAGTGACGTTTTTTCTATATTTATATTCAATACAAAGTAGCCTGAAGTCTAATAATAAACTTCATTAGCAGTAATAAATACATCAGAGAAATTTCTGATTAGTCTTTCTGTCATTCTGATATTAAAAATAACCTTTTATTATGTTCTCTTCTCTGAGATCTCTGTTTTCTGGTATTTCTTGATCAAATCTCATCCTATATAGCTATCCAAGTCTATTTGCCCTTCATAAATGTATATGGCATGGAGTGGAACATTTTCAGAAATACAGGAATGTAGTCAGTAGAGGTCTTTGACTACACTTTGTTGGTGGCATAATTAAGTAGAACTGTGGGTTTGTGTTTATGTGAAGTACACAGGTGCAGAAAGGATACTCTGTGTACAGAAATATGCAAATAAATAAATGTTTAATTTCATTTTGAGGGTCCAAATACCTGTTTGAAGTCAACCACAAGTGAGAGGAGTTCTTCATAATCTACAAAAGCTTTTTGGAAACCCTAATTATGCACACATTTTGAGAAGTGCCAAATGGTGATTATTTGAAAGGAGCTGGGAAGGAACCAAATCTTGAAAAGGATATAACTTTCTCTAAGTTAAAACTGAGTGTGCATGCACATATTTAGTTTTACCTACAAAAAAAGGGGGGGGGGCTCTTTTTCTTATCTGTAAAATATAAGGCATTCTGATCTTGGTTTTTTCTTTCTTTTTTAGTTTTTTGGAAACTGAGCATAAAAAATTTAGAAAGTCACAGAAATATACCAATCTTAACTTTGCTACTAATTAACGTAATCAAAAGGCCTAGCAGGATTATTCAGCAGCCGTTTTATCTGTGTACGATGTGGCTTCAAATAGCCTCCCATCTCCCATTGCCAGTTGGATGTCATCTCAAAACTGAGTAAAGCCAGCAACTGTACTTAGTAAAAATACTGCAGCCTCTTCCTTCAGAGTATGACGTAAAGAAAGATAAGCAGTTACATAATTATCTAATGATCAGGTTTTTTTCCCAAAGTAGTTGGAAGGTCAAAATTAGCTGGGAAACAAGTACCAGAATGTTTTTCTGCTTTGACAGAAAGCAAAAAACGTTTTCCTTAAGCCCTTTTTACATAAATCTTTTCATATTATGTTTCTATACACACGGACACACAGACATTCACAATTACTGCACACCATTTTGATTTTTGAATGAAACAATCTCTACATTCCTCAGCCATGTATGTTAGCATTGCCTGAAATGTTTCAAGGAGAATTGATTTTCAGGCTGTACTGCACTGTAGTGTACTCCTTTCTTCTAAACCCCAAATTTGGGTTTATAATGAGATTTTGAAAAGAGCTGGAAAAGTAATTGCAGGAAAAAAATGTAAAGTTTTTGCTAAAATGTCTCTGAGAGGCTTTATAGACTTTGCAGTGCAATTCCTTTGAGAGGACAAGCCACAGCTTGCACGCCCACAGGCATACTCTAGATGACAGTTGATGCTAAATATTATCACATGACATATTTAACTTTGTACAGATATATAAATGACTTTTATCTTTTCCAAAGGTACCTATAAAATCATGTCTTCTGAATGCAATTACCATCATTTTCAAAGTACTTTATTTTTCTATCTTGCTATTGAAAATCAATTTACCAATAAATGACACAATTCTAGCTTTAGTAGATGCATGAGGTAAACCCTTTTTTATTTTAAGAATTAAGGAAACTTTGTATAATTTTGTTCTCAGTATTAAAAAAGATAAAGGAAACTATAAATGAATACACATGAGAGTATTTCTAAAAGGCTTTTGAGCAATTTTCTTAGGAATAAAAATGGAAACATGCAGAATAATTCCACGGCTTCCACAAAAAGAAGTAGGGTGATGTTTGTCTGACCAACTCCGACAGTTAAAGAACGTCCTACTATCATCGGTAGTAGGGTAAGAAAAAAAAAATCATTGCTATATGATTTCATTTTTACTACAGATCAGGAAACATAGAGCCCATGGTTTGAAATTAGACAGTTTTTTAAAAACCATATTTTAATGGCTTATGACAGCTACTATATAAACAATCATTATTTAGGAAAATATTTTCATGAAGCTTTTTCCTCTTCTCTCAGAAGCTAAATTGTTATCTCTGAGAGTAAAACCATTGTACTTATTAGATAATTTACAGTAAACACACATCCTCTTAATCACATCACAGAAGCTTAAATAGATTTGTAAAACCATTAAAAAAATCAATACTTAGCTTTTAGGTGATGAATTAATTAATAGAGTGTGAATGCTTGAAGTCTGCATTACCCAGCATGCACTAGGGCTTTTCATAACATCACTGTCAATGGGAGCAGTATACAAAGTAGTAACATGATGTAACTAGTTGGGAAGCTCTGATAAAAATGCATCACACCCTGCGTGGCTGTGAGAATATTCTGGTAAAACCTGTTTTTGGTAGGAAATTTTCTTTTTCTTTTTCTTGAGATGGAGTTTCACTCTTGTTGCCCAGGCTGGAGTGAAGTGATGCGACCTCAGTTCACTGCGACCTCGGCTCACCTCAACTTCTACCTCTCAGGTTCGAGCAATTCTCCTGCCTCGGCCTCCCGAGTAGCTGGGATTACCGGCATGTTCTACCACACCAGGCTAATTTTGAATTTTTAGTAGAGAAGGGGTTTCTACATGTTGGTCAGGCTCAAACTCCCCACTCAGGTATATCTGCCCACCTCGGCCTCGCAAAGTGTTGGGATTACAGGCGTGAGCCACTGTGCCTGGCCTATTTTTCATTTACATATAAGAGAAAACAGTGTTGCTGATAAACAAAATACAGAAAAAATATAATCAGAGGGTATGTCACCTCTTTCTCACTGGCCAGGCTTTCTGTGATGATCCACACAATGGTGTAATAGGAAACTGTGAAGGGCTGTAGGGATCAGCGTTGTTTTCCTACATAAAATTTTTAAAAAGCCTTCTTTTCCAGTAAGTCATATTTTCCTAATTTCATTTGGGTTTATTTTATCCTATCCGTCTTCCAGTGCTTCTTTCAACTACAAAATTTCCTCCTTAATTACATGCAATCTACAGGGAAGTATAATGAGATGTTGGACTTTGCCTACAAGAATTTGCAGTCTAGGTGAATAATAGTATAAAGTCAACCATTACTAACAACAAAAAGGTGATCAGAAAAGAGTTTTCTGTTTTGAGGGAGAAAAACATATGTAATTTTGAGGATAAACTTTTGGTTAAAAAAAAACAAAACACCAATTTATGAATATAAATTAAATAGGAGAGCTTCCACTTTGGGTTATGATTTCAGCTAGATATAGGCTCTCATTGAGAAAAACCATGAAAGCCAAGCAAATGGTCAGATAAAAGATCTGTTTAAAGATTTTGGAGAACTACTACAGCAACGAAGATTTGGGAGGAGAAAAAAAAATCTGAAGAATCAGGGCATCTGAAGATAGAGGGCAAAAGACTCAGAATCCAAAGCCTTGCATAGAGAGCCTCTACTAAGAGATAGAAAAATCAGAGAGAATTTTGGTAATTTGTGGAAATGGGATAAAATTATAGTCCTGGAAATAAGACTCTAATTAAGACAGAAATCGATAGCAAAAGATAACAAAAAAGTAACTTTTTGTACATTAAACTGTTGGTCAAATAAGAAATTAAAAGGAAATAAAAACATTTTAAATTATTCAATAATTTTAAAAAGACATACCAATTTTTGAAGCAGCTGAAGCTGAGCTAAGAAGAAAATGTACAGTCTTACAATCATGTATTAGAAAACTGAAAGCCAAAAATTGGTGAATTAATTGGCTACTTCAAGAAATTAGAAAAAGAACATAAATTAATCTCAATGAAAATAAAAGCAAGAAAAAATATGTAACAGCAGAGTTAACCAAAATACAATTTTTAAAAAATCAATAGCCAAAATATGATTCTTTGAAATTAGAAATTAAAATTGGTCAACCTACAGAAAGACTAAGTGAGACAGAAAAAGTTCCACAATGTGTATGTGAGCCTGTGAGAGAAGAAACTAATTATCAATATGAATAATAAAAGGAAGACATCATCAAAGATCCCTCAGATTTTAAAATATAATGCAAGAATATTATAGACACCTTATGTGGAAAAAATACACATTTAGATGAAATGGATAAATTGCTAGAAAAATATAGTTTATCACCTCTGAAAGTAGAAGAAAATGCAACTAATTGTACATATACTAATGGAATATAATTTACAATTAAAATCTTATTCTCCTGTTGCCTCCCAATATACACAATGCCATACTTAATAAATAACAAAAACCTGGAAATTACAAAAACGTAATTTTCCAGAGAATAAAAAACAAAAACAAGAGAGACCACTGCCAGCACTCCCAGCTTGGCTGTGCTGCTAGCACAACCTTCATTATTAGCAAACAAAGGCTTAGGTCCATCTCTTTTATGAAAATAGATACTGAAAAAAAAATTTTTTTTTGAGACAGAGTCTTGCTCAGTCGCCCACGCTGGACTGCAGTGTAGCAATCTCGGCTCCCTGCAACCTCCGCCTCCCAGGTTCAAGCGATTCTCCTGCCTCAGCCACCCGAGTAGCTGGGATTACAGGCACGCGCCCATGCCTGACTAATTTTTTGTATTTTTAGTAGAGACGGGGTTTCACCATGTTAGCCAGGATGGTCTCGATCTCCTGACCTCATGATCTGCTCGCCTCAGCCTCTCAAAGGCCTGGGATTAAAGGTGTGAGCCACTGCACCCAATCTAGATTCTGAAATCTTAATCAAAATAATACCCCAAAGTGTGGAAAAATCATTTGATAAAATTCAGCAACTGTCATGATAAAAACGTTAATAATCCTAAAATGTATGTTGTGATGGTGTATCTAGATTTTACAAAATAATCTATAAACCAACAGAATGAATATGTGAACTTAAATGGTTGTTTGATAGTGTTATAAAAATAAAAAATATTACTTAGCAGTAAATTTTATAGAGAATAAAATTTAAAAAGCAGTAACATTTTACAAGGAATCTAACAAAAGATGCATAGTAATTCTACTGTAAAAATTACAATATGCTATTGAGAAAAATCATTAATATTTAGAAAGATGGAGGAAATTAACATTTCATGCATTGGAAAACAATATATTTAAAATGGTACTTCTCCATGAGCTGATACATAGATTTGAACTAAGCTCAATCTAAATTTCATATAAATGAAACTACAAATAAAATATATAGGGATTTTAGGTCTGGGTTCTTTCACTCGGCATAATGCATGTGTTATTTATTCATATTGTTGTGTATAGAAGAGTTTGTCACTTTTTACTGCTGAGTAGTATTCCATTAAGAAATTATACTACGGTGTATGTATTCACCTATTGATAAACTCTTTGGGTGCTATGAACATTTCTGTACAAGTCTTTTTGTTAGCATAAAATCTATTTTCTCTTGCAGAAATATATAAGTGTGAAATGGCTAGAATATATGAAAGGTATATATTGAAAGCATTAATATGTTGCCAAACTTTATTCCAAGTTGTACCATTTCCTGTCCATATTGGTAGTGTATGAGAGTTCCAGTTACTCTACATCCTTACCAACACTTGGTATGGTCAATCTTTTAAATTTTTGTCATTCTAACAGGTATGCAGTGATATGTTATCCTAATTTTAATTTAATATTCCCTAATAATGAATGATTTGAACATCTTTTCATCTGCTTATTTTTCATCTGTATATACTCTGTCAAAATGTCTGTTCAAAGCTTTTGTTCAGTCTTTTACTAGATTGTTTTTATTGTTTGTTTTAATTATGAGTTGAAAGTATCCTTTATATCATCTGGCTACAAGTCCTTTACTGGGTATTTGATTTACAAATATCTTCTCTCAGTCTGGTCTGCCTTTTCACTCTCCTAGCATATTTCAAAGAGCAGAAATTTTTAACTTGGGGAAATCAAATATATAATGGTTTTTCTTTTTATTGTGCTTTTAGTATCACAGAAATAAAATTTTTGCCCAACCAAGATCACAAAGAATTTTCTCCCATGTTTCTTTACAAAAATGTTACAGTTTTATGTTTTACATTTAGGTTTATGATCTGTGTCAAATTTTACATATGGTTCAAGGAATGAACTGAAATAAGTTTTCTTTCACCCTCCTTCCCCCCTTCTTTCTCTAACATTTTTTTTCTTTCCTTCTTTCTTCCTTTCTGTAAATACATTAAGTTATTCCATCACAATTTGTTGAAAAGACTCTCTTTTCCCCACTTCATTACTTTCTCACACTGGTCAGTAATCAGTGGTCTCTTGGGTTTTTTATGATAATAAAAAAAATTAATTGTCTCTGTATTTATGGGTCTGTTTTTGGACTCTGTTCTGTTTTGTTAACTTACTTACCTTTGTGCACCTAAACACCAAACTGTATTGACGCTATAGATTTAAGTTGAATCTCGCAACCGGGTAGTGTTTTTCATTTTTTCCCCAAAAATTATTTTAGTTATTCTAGATCCTTTGCATTATTATTTGAATTCTATAACATATCAATTTCTATTAAAAAGGTTGCTAGAATTTAATTAGGATTGTCTTGAATCTATAGATCAGTATGAAGAGAAATTGACATCTTAACAACATAAGAGTCTTCCAAACGACAGAATGTAGCTCTCCATTTACTTAAGTCTTATTTAATTTCTCTCAGAAAGGCTCTGTAGTTTTCAATAAATAGGTCTTTCATACCTCTTGTCAAGTTCATTTCTAAATATGTTAATTATCTTAAATATGTTTCTTACGTTTTCTTTAAAAATCAATTCCCATTCTTCAGTTCTAATACTGTATGTAGAAATACAATCGGTTTGTTATTTGTTGATTGTTTCATCCTGCAACCTTGATAAGCTCACGTTATCTATTGTTGATTTTACTGGATTTTCTATATAAAGGATCATGTATTCTGTGTATAAAGATAGTTCTTCTAATTGCTTGTCCGTGCCTTACTGCAATGGCTAAAATACTTCAGTTAATGCTGAATGGAAGGTGAGAACAGACAGTCTTGCATCAGGGAGGAAAGCATTTGGTATTTTGTCATTAAGTATGATGCTAACGGTAGGGTTTCATTCTTATACTTTATGGCGTAGAAGATGTCTTTATTAACAGTCTTGAGCAATTTGAATATGTCGTGCCTTAGTGTGTTTTTAAAATCTTTCTTTGTGTTTGGTTTTGTTGAGCTTCTCAAATTTATGGGTTTATAGTTTTATAAAATTAGAATTTTTACCATTAGTTTTTTAGAATGTTTTTTCGGCTTCCACTACTCTCTTTTTGGAGACCCCCTCAATTACATGTTTATCAGGATGCTCAAAACTGTCCCACAACTCACTGATTCTCTATTGTAAATTATTTTTCCTCCATGTTGGATAGTTTCTATTGCTAATCTTTCTTTTTGCAACACATAATCTGCATTATTTTCATCCTATGCAATCTTATATCAGACACTGTAATTTTCATCCCTCGAAGTTCAATTAGGATCTTTTTTAATGGAAAATATCTTTCATGTTTCTTATGGAATACAGCCTTAATAACTGCTTTAATCTTTAATGTCCCTGTCTGCTAATAATATCTGTATCAGTTCTGTGTTTGTTTCAATTGAGAGATTTTTCTATGCAATATGGTCATATTTTCCTATTTCTTTGCAAGCCCATTAGTTTTTAATTGGATACTGGGCACTGTGTATTTTTATCCTATGAAATGATAAGTTCTTTACATTTATACATATTTTTGAGCTTTGCTCTGGGATGCAATTAAGTTATTTTTAAAAATCACTTTGATCCTTTGGAATCTTGCTTTAAGATGCATTGGGCAGGACCAGAACAGTGCTCCGTCTAGCACAAATTGTTCCCCACTACTGAGGCAAAACCCTTATGAGGACTCTACTCAATGCTCTTTAAAAACATGAGGCTTTCTGATCTGGCTAATCACCCACTATCCCTGGCCCTTTCTAAATGCCAGGCACTCTCCCTCTATTCCTTTCAAATAGTTCTTTTCTTGCTTCCTCACACTCATGCCCTGATCAGTATTCAAAGAAAATCTTCTGCAGATTCTGGAGTTCTCTCTTGGCAGCTCTATTACTCTGCCATGTGACTTCTGACTGCCTTGACTCCCCATACCCTGAGCTCTGTCTCCTCAATTCAGAGGCTTTGTCAAGTTATACCTGTGTTTCTCCTCCCCAGGTTGAATCTGAAAACTTTCTCAAAGCAGTAAGCAGGGATTTTATAAAGCTTATCTCATTGTTTTGTACATCTCAGTGATCACTATACTTCACTGCCTTAATTGCAGTGTTTTGGAAACTTCTGTTTATATATTTTGTCTGATTTTGTCTACATAGTTGTTGCTTGTGATAGGAGGATAAATCTGGTTGCTGCTACCCCATCTTGAACAGAATTAGAAGTCTCTTTTACTGGTACTTCAGTTTTGAACTTTATTTCTATTATTTTGAGTGTTACTCTAATCTAGAAACTTCCAGATATTTAAAATTAATTTAAAAATTTGACTATTTGCTGAAGTATGATAAAGCTAAATACTTTAACCCTAATTACCCCCTTCTGATTTACATGCTACATTATTATATGCATTTGATTCAATCTTTTTTATTATCTCTCCAAAGTAGGTATTGTTATGATGTTTGTTTGCATTTATCCAATAAGTAGATACAATCAATGTAAATGTCTAACATTTTTTCTCTGTATTATTTCTTTTGGGATAATTTTCCTTCCCTCTTCTTAAAGTGGCTTTCAGAAGGACCATTTGTGAAGGGTGTTTTTTGGGTATACAATTTTAAAAATGTCTTTACTACCCCTTTTTAAATATAGTTTCTGTGGTATATAATTCTTTCATTGGGCTCTCTGAATCTGGATATTCTGGGTCTTCCTTTTTTAAAATGTAGGTATTGCCTAGGAGCTTTTTCTTCTGGAATTTTATATGGAGTGGTAAGTTTTCTGTAGAGCTGGAGGATGAGATGTGGTGGGAAGATGAAGGAGGAGGGCCCTCTCTGACCCAACATTCCATTTGGACTGGGTGTCATGCTTTTTTTCCTCCTATGCCTCTGTCTGCCATTACCATTCAGAACTGGCAACTCTCAAGGAAGGTGTTAGTTCCACAGTTTCTTTACCTCCATTGACTCACATGTTCACCTTTTTTTCTGCCCTTGAAGATTTCCTTTCCTTCCTGCCCGCTAAGCAGGGTATTTAAAGAGATTTTTAAACAAAATTATTTTGGATCAATTTCAGTATTTTGTCAGGACGAAGTTTCTGGAAATCCAGACTGCCTCATTATCAGAAAAGGTAGCATGGGAAGAACTTGTGGGTTCCGTTTATGCACAGGTTTGTCTACCCTATTAGACTACATAGAAACTTCATCTAGGTTGAGACGGTATTTTAGTCTCAACTCACACTTTGAAAAGAGTAGTGGGGGAAACCGTGGTTGATACAATTTTTGAAAAGGAGGAGTAGCCAACATTTTAATATCTAGAGGACATATAAGGAACCATTAAGAATGAAGACAAATAAAGTAGAGGTCATAGGACAAATAAATTAGAAGGTAATTTTTAAAGAACACTTTATGTGAGGTGGTAGAGTGAAAAGGTATATAAAGGGTGAGTAAAGGAGTGAAAGTTAAATGGGAAAGTAACTTCTCCAAATATGAAAATGATGGAGTAACAACAATGAGGATGAGAGCTTAACAAGGAAGGATAAGAAAAAAATGTAATATAAGAGATTTTTCATCCCAGCTGAGTGGAAAATCCAATGAAAAGTGAGAAATTAGGCTAGAGGAAGAATAAGTAATTAATGGAACAAGTTCAGAGAAGATGTAGAAAAAATATTAGATCAAGAGAATAGTTAGAAAGGTTAGCTTCAAAACAGAACAGAGAAAGAAAGAATGTTCAGACCCATAATTCAGTTAAGAGTAAGAGGCAAGAAAGGTTGAGAAAGATATTACCTGTTGGAAACTATGTCCTCATTTATTTATAATGTATTTTTCAAGCACTACATAAAAAGAATTAGAAGCAGCTGGAACATTGGTAAAATGACAAGAAACTACATCTGAATAACTTAATTGGAACAGCTGCAAGAGAATTTATAGTAATAGATAGTTAACACTGAATTCTGTATGAAACTATAACAAAGAGAAAAAGGCTTGGGGAATAGGTCCATATGACTCAAAAGAAGATATCATCTAGATTCTCATTTATTTTCACTTAGCGCTCCCCTCTGAGAAGTGCATAACATTAGTCTGCCATCATGCAGTAATAGTCACACCTACCAGATTATCTTAGGTTTGTTAAGAGTTGTGATATGAGATACCAAGGCAAACGTCCCAAGTCTCTTCTGAGGCCTGAGCAGAAGCATCTCTGTTGTCCCTCTAATTAGATGGGAACAAGAATCAAGACTGAGTTTGGCCTGATTTTCCCAGATGTGGAGACCTGAGGACTCAATGTTGAGTTTCCGTGTACAGGGAAACTTTAATACATGGTGCCACATCTGCTGCAAAGATGCTAAATCAGGTCATGAAAAATGTAAGAAGAATTCTTATATGGGCCAGACCCAGAAAAAAATTGATAATTAGAATTTGCTACAGACTTTGCTAACATTTCAGGTATAATTTAGATTTGAGTATTTTTTCCTGACACAAAATTCAATATAATATTCAAGTTAAATAATGTCCAAGGCATTTTTTGAATCATTGACAAGAAAGTATATATTTTGTACAGGTCCTCTTCTGCCCTTAGATTTTTCACAATTCATTCTTTTAGACAGAAAGGAAATTCATACCCCTGAATATCCACTCACTGAGTCACTGAAAGGCAATGGCCCAATACAAATATTATAATAAAAGATGAAACTAAAAAGGACCAAATAAGAAGCAAAGATCAAATGGAAAATGTTCTTTTCAAAATGAAACACTTAGTCCAGGAAAGACTGGGGTGTCAAACCTTGAACCTGAGAAGATCTTGGCTCTGCAACCTTGGCTTCTAGTATGAATGTGTCTATTACTCTCTGGGTGGCTGCTCCATGGGACATACACTTCTCAAGTGTGGAGAAAGAAAGAAATTCCAGCCTGAAATGTAGAGCTGTCTGAAGACAGTATTTTGTTTAGCAGTCCATTTCAGGTTGCCATTATCAAACTTTATTATGTTTTCAACCCCAGGACCAGAAACCACATTCCTCTTTGTAGGCCCACTATAGGGCTCTCTCTGTGGAGCATCCCATCTGATATATACTTACTTTTACCATCGTTTCTATTGTAAGTCTTGTGCCCTGGTTGCTCAAAGTTCATCAACTAGCAACTAAATGGACTCTGTTAGCAAGTGCCAGGGTAACTAAATCCTGTCAAGGGAAAACAAACATTATTACAGAAGTCTTACAGAAGAAACATGATTTCATGGAAAAGAGTGGTTTAATGAGGGCAATGTCAGGAGCTGGGATTAACTAGTGGGAAGAAAGTACTGGTTGAGACAGGTCTGGAGTCTATCTTGTCCCAGATTTTCAGGTGAGGAGGAAGAATTTCAAATCGTAAGGCTATTGAGCATGTTCTTTGCACCAAGCACTGAGTTTGTCCTTTCCCCTGCATTAGCTCTTTTAACTCTCCCTCAAACAATTGAAAAAAACAAGCCAGAGAGGTTCATTAACTTTTCCATAGCGTATTTAAACCCATTTGTGCTTGCAACTTAAGTCATGTTAATTCTCTGCTCATGATACTCCAATCATTTCTAATCATACTTAGAAAAGTAAAATTCAAAGTCCCTACTGTATTCCACAGAGACTTACATTGCCTGATCTCCGTCTATATCTCTGTCTCTGTTTTCTACGATTATGTCCTTCCTGTCTTTCGCCACATGGCCAGCTTGCTATTCTTTGAGCATACGAACCTGCTCACACACAGCATCTTTGCATTTTCTGGTCCCACTGGCTGGAAAGCTCTTCCCCAAGATAATCTACATAGCTTACTCCAGTCTCCCCTCAAACATCTCCTCCTCAGACAGGGCTTCTCTGCTGCACTATACGCAAGAACATACACTATGCTGAATCATACTCAATTCTTTTGCCTTACTTTATTTTTCTTTGAGGCCTTTTCACTGTGTTATATAATATTATATAATTTTTATTTTATTTTCTAGTAGAACATAAGTAAGCTCTGGGATAGAGGCATTTTGTATCATTAGTGCGTAGGACAACATCTGGCCTTAGTAAGTACTCAATAAATGCTGACTATAAGAATAAATTATATGACTGGTTTTCTCTCTGCAGTCTTATGCACTACTTTGATGCCATAGTAACATTGTTTTACCTGTTGCTAATGTTTACTGGACGCTTGTTACATTTGAGGCATGAATTAAGTGTCTTACAAACTTTATTATATTTAATTTTCACCAATGTACTATACTATTTTATATAAGGGACTTGAGAATTTGCAGATTTTGATACCCACAGGGGTCCTGGAACCAATCCCCTGGAGATCCCCAGAGATGACTGTGCTCAATAAAGGCATATGAGTGAGAAAGTATTATTATCCCAACTGTTTATATAAATGTGATTGCCATAAAAATTCAATAATACATCACAAAATGAGTAAGTGAAGTAGCTAGGATTTGAAACCAGGTACATGTGACTCTGGTTCCATCCCCCAAACCACTGTAGACAGTCATGACTGTATTATTTAATGATAATTTTACTATACCAATCCCTGTTAGGAATCAGTGATCTAGCCGCTACTCCTCATAAGAAACATGGAGGCCTGTATTTAAGAATAGGAAACAGAGCAAGATGAAGAGCCTTTATTTTAGTATCTTTTCCTGCACATGCCATATCGGCCTGTGACTAATAAAGAATTTCTTGAAGAATGTTAACTAATAATAAAGAAGGAAAAATATTTAGGTACTTCCTGACAACACTAATCAAAATAACGAATTCAGTGGCAAATTCATGAGGAAAGTGTGGAAATTCACATTTGGAAGTGTAAACAATATTTGGATGAAATAAGAATCCTTTAAATATAAACTGAAAATTAACTCACAATATTTGTGAGATTTTAGCACATTCCTGGTTGACAAAGACAGACTATTCTCAATCAAAAATAGGCTTCTGTCCAGTTCATAGCCATTTTTAATATATTCAAACAACATGACCTGAATAATGAGAAAGTCACTCCACTGCTTATTTCTTCATAAACAATGTACACACTTGAAAATGACTATTCTCAGAGCCAATTTCAATATAGTTGACTCATGGAGGATGAAAATAGCATTAACATTCTGGTATACTAAAGGATAATTATCATCACAAATCATAATGATTGAACACATAAAAATAAAATATAGACCAGGCACAGTGGCTCCTGCCTGTAATCATAGCAGTCTGGGAAGCTGAGGAGAGAGGATTGCTTGAGATCAGGAGTTCCAGACCAACCTGGACAACATAATGAGACCAGGTCGCTACAAAAGGTTAAAAAAAAAAAAAAAGCAGGACATGGTGTCATGTGCCTGTAGTCTCAGCTACTTGGGAGGCTGAGACAGGAGGATCGATGGAGCCAGGAGGCTGAGGCTACAATACCCTATGACTGTACCACAGCACTCCAGCCGGGGTGACAGAGTAGGACTCTGTCTCTAAAATTTTTTTTTAAAGAATATGGATGGATGAATAGATACCTAGATCAAGTTAGGTATTTATACATTTTTATGTCAAGTTTATTGTTTTAAATATAAGGGTATGCTCGTCCAGGGGTTCTCATTTAGCATATTTACTAATTACTTCCCATCACGGCAAAAGTCGAACTTAATCTCTATTCTCTCCTTAAAGCACATAAAAATGACACTTAAAAAGATAAAAGAAGCACAAATACAAAAGGAAAAAGAGAACCAAAGAGGAGACATTAGGAAAGCAAACAGAAATTAGAAGCATGGGAAATAGACAGGTACTAGCTGGTTTATGGAACAGAGAGGGCAGCCAAGCCTGCAGAAGGGACACAGAGGAGGAAAGGAGGCCCAGAAGAAAGCTGGTATTGCGGCAGAATCCCAGGCATGCTCAGATTAGACGCAGCGCCTACAGCTGAAGGTGGGAGTCAGGCGGGGCAGCAACCAGGAAGAAAGAAGAAAGGCTGAAATAAAAAGCCTTTAGACCCCCAGATGATCTGTCTAGAATTATGAGTCTAGTGACCATTTTTCCTCTACTCCAGCAGATGCCTGCATATTTGCCATGGGCCCAGTTGACCTAGGTGGGCTCTGGAGTTAGAGCCATCAGACACAAGAAGGCAGGAGTGACAATGTGAGTCATCCTTCTGAAATAGGTGGACTAAATGGACATCGACAAACTCATTTCCAGCTCCTTCTGTTCAGTGTCTCCATTAACACATCTTAATAAACCCATTTTCAGGCCTCCTCATCTCATAATTTCCCTTCAGTTGGGTGATATCTTTTCTTGAAAACTGACCAGTCCAAGAGAAGAAACCCACAGATACTATCATTTTTAATTCCCGCAACGAAATGTTCTAGTCCTCAGAAGGTTATCCTACAGTGAGAACTGCCACTGGACAAGGCTCACTCCCCCTCAAAGACTTCAAGCATGATTTTAGTGTCTCATTCTAAAACAAGGATGGACAGTTATCACCACCAGACAGGTAGAGAAAGACAGATTCCAGCTTGAAAGACAGAGAGCAAAATAAACAGAAAAAGAAATATGCTTGAAGTCAACACAAGGCTGAGAGAAGAAAATTTCAAAATAACTGTTTTTAATATCTTTAGAGAAGAAAATATATATATTACATCCGTGAAAAAAAAGAATCAAACATTATACAGAGGATTTGGAGAATCAAAAAGAACTCTTGTAAATTAAAACAAATACAGGGTAAAAAATCCAATAGAAGGTCCAAAAGAAGTTAGGAGTTATCCACCCAAAAAATATAACAAAGATATGCTCTTTCCTGCATGCTCTTCCCCTGTCTTGCAAGGGCTGGAAACTTGGGCCTGCTTTAGGAAGTCTTTGTCAGCCAAACTCTGGATTAGATTCAATAGCGAGAGACATTTGCCCATGATCTGGGAGGCTGTTGAGACCCGTATTATTATAAGGGCTAGTAGGTTCTTGAGTTTGGATTGAGACTTCACAGTGGTCTTTGAATGTCTCACTGAAAATCTCCCATCTCAAGTCTGGAAAGAGCTGCAGCTCCTCAGGCTCCTAGATTCCCTGACATTCAGTGGAGGCATTCACTAGATTGTTGTCATTCCTCTAGCCCTTTCAATGATTTTTAAACACCTAATTTCTGCATTAAATCACTCTCTACTCATAGGACCTCAAGTAGTTTTTGTATCCCAAAGAATTGTTCACATAGCAGGTCAACAGGAAGAATTTTCATTAGAGCACGTGTGTGTGGTGTGTGTGTGCCTACCTGTGTGTGTTAGTGGGAACTGGAGAAATCTGTGTTTGTCACCAGAGGAATTAAGTAAAACATTGTGTATGTAGTGATACATGTATCAGCTGGAAACACACTACACCTATATAAACATTCAGATACATCATGAAGATGCAGTATTTTGTGAAAACAAGAGATAAAATGAGATTGATAGTACACTACCTTTAAGTAAAGGAAAGCACGGAGACAGGCAAGACAATAATGCACATTTTACAAGGAACCCATATCATATAGATTGTAATGTGTATAAATAAGAGAGAAGCAGATGGGAGTTAGGACCAGTGTGGATGAAAAGGAGAGAATAATACTGCCCCTTGTACAGCCTAATAATGATGATGCAATCAATGAGGGTTAAGATTTCTCTTTCCCTCTCACACTTCCACACCTTGCCCTATACCCCACACCACTGCAACACACACACACACACATACACACACACACACACACACACACACACACACGATTAATTGAAATTTGGCATCCACTTTGGAAGTGTTGTCTACTGATGGTTGAGTCCAGGAGTGATCTGAAACAATGGCAGTGCCCATGGCAGTGAGAATCAAAAGAAAGAATTAGATAAGAATATTTTTAGATGTAAGTACACTAAACACAGGGATTTTGTTTAACTAATCATTGTAGTTCCTGTGCCTGTAGGTGCTCAATAAATTGTGTAACTGAACTCAACAAAATCTGTTTTAAGTCAGCTTGACTTCTATTTATTGCAACCCTGACATTGAAATAAACCTGTTAAATATGTTTAGAAAATGCAACTAAGTGTAAAACATGATACCTCTCTTTAAAGCTCTTTTAATTGAATGCACCTGGTGCTTCTCTCAATCAATTTATATTAATGCCACACACGGACAAACAGGACCTAATTACAAATTAAGCAATAAAGCTGTTTGTTAGAGCAAATGTTCTTTGAGTCAAGTCCATTAATTATGTGTATGTGTGGTAGACCTACATTCTACCACAGAGTTTAGGTACCAGGAGCAAAGTTCCATAAATTGAAGTAAATCATAAACATTCTCAGGTCTCTCTTTTTAGTGTTATGGTATCAATAGTGGATAGTCAGCAGCAAAAAGCCAGCTTTTCAGGTGCTTTAGTTTCCACAATGACAGTGTCAAGTACAGGGACATAAAGTTGGCCATCAGCTTGCTTCCTCAGCCTTCTGACCTCAGGCTTCTACATGGCTACCCAGAGAAAGGCTTAGTGGGTGGGGTGAGGTGGGCAGAGTCAGAACTCTGAGCAATATTTCACATCTAGAGCAGCCACATCTGGAATGAGAGGACTCAATGATCACTCAAAAAACAGTTATTTTTCATGCACTTTAAAGAATCCTAATATTAGAAGGACCCAGAACTTTAGGTAATTACAGATTCCTCTGATTATTTAGGAAAATTGAGTCACTGTACAGAAGGTATCTCTGTAAAACTAGGGTTGAATAAAATAAGTTGCCAATTATAACAAAGGTTAAGAAATATAGTGTATACATATTTACATTTATACTTGTATACTCTCACATGCACACACATACACATAATTAATGGACTTGACTCAAAGAACATTTGCTCTAACAAACAGCTTTATTGCTTAATTTGTAATTAGGTCCTATTGGCCCGTGTGTGGCATTAATATAAATTGATTGAGAGAAGCACCAGGTGCATTCAATTAAAAGAGCTTTAAAGAGAGGTATCATGTTTTACACTTAGTTGCATTTTCAAAACATATTTAACAGGTTTATTCCAATGTCAGGGTTGCAATAAATAGAAGTCAAGCTGACTTAAAACAGACAAGTCTGTGGGTTAATCTTCCTGTCTCCTGATTTCCATCACCTACTTTGAAGCTATTCAATCATCCATTTGGAGACCTTGCCAAAGCCTGTGGCAGAGCTATGCTTTTCTTCAGTTTGGAATTTTATTAGTCTGAGTCAAGCTAAACATTAGAACTAACAAGGCACAGAGCCAATTATCTCCACTGTTATTTCTGTAAAATGGCTGGATGGACTAAGGTGCAGTGTGAATCAGAGAAACTTAAACAGAGGCATTAAATAAACTCTGGGCCCAGTTGTGAATGTCTTGCCTTTTGTCACTATTCACTTGCTGGCTCTTGGTATGTATGAGGAACCCCTAGGAAGTGACCTGAAGAGCAGGAATCAGAGATGCGTTCGAGTATGATGTAGTGCAATTATTTTTAGACTTTTCCAAAGCTATGAAAAGTTCATGAATTAGCTTACAGCTGCAAATGCAGGCACAGAGGGAAGGTAAAATACACTTAGCTTAGATACTGGAGATCTGTGGGTAATGAGTAAATACTGATCCAATTAGTTGTTATTAATACTGTCCTCAAAAAATATTCCTTTAAATTCAATATACACAACTTACAGTCTTAATATTTCTTAGAGGACACAGACTAATACATACTTTTTCACCTTTTGAAAGAGCTTCAAATTTGATTCCTTGGACAAACTTTTACTTAAGATTGCTAGGAAGGAGCAGTCTCATTAAATTACTTTCTCTCAAATTACCACTTAATTATGCACTGAGAGCACTATAATTTAGCATACTGTAGACTGAATGTTTATGTCCTCTTAAATCCATATATTGAAATCTAATCCCCAATATGATGACATTTGGAGATAGGGCTGTTGGGGAGATGTTATTTGGAGGTAGGGCTTTTGGGAGGTAAATGGGATTATTGCCCTTATAAAAAAGTCCCCAGTGGGCTCCTTTGTCGTGTGAAAATGTGCAGACACGGTGGGAAGACAGAAATCTAAGAATCAGGGAGTGAGCTCTCACCAGACATCAAAATCTGCTAGTGCCTCAATCTTGGACTTCCCAGCCTTCAGAACTGTGGAGAATAAATTTTTATTGTTTGTAAGACTCCCAGATTATGGTATTTTGTTATAATACCATAATAATATTTTGTTATAATACGAGCTACCCAGATGACTGACATACTGCCACTGTAGCCCTCAAAAACCACTGATGATAGGTATATACACCACATCTTCAAAGCACACAATAAACTAAGTCTGTCAAGAAGTTAGCAGATATTGATTGATAAAATGCACAAATGCATTGTCTATTCAAATCTTACACATTACTTAAGAAAAATCTCAATTGCTGCCACATCTAAAGTCTCCCTCATTATTTTTGGGTAAATATGTGCGTGTTTTTGTGTTTCCTAGAATCTGTTTTGTTTTCCCTAATTATTTTATGCAAAGAATCTTTTTCCTCAGCTTGCAAACTGACAAGGAAAGGGGTATGCATGACATTTGATAACTACCTCATGCCTAATTAAGATGTTATAAATTCATGCTTTGCAACATTCTCTTTCTGATCTAACACAGAGCATATAGCCGATGAAATATAAAAGATACAATTAAATGACTTAGAAGTAGTAATGTACTGATAAGGTAGAATGGAATGAAATACAAAATGTTAAGAGAAACTAATACTGTGGGTACACTGGCATATGAGCTTGGAATTAAGCAGAGATGACAAAATATTCTGGATTCTGTAGGATAGAAAGAACATCCCTCACATGCAGAGAAGAACTAGGGTTAGCCTCACGGCTGGTCTCATGCTGGGCCAGTGTGGAACTTTCTGACACTGAAGAGGAGTCTGAAAAATGCCCTAATATACTAATTTTGGGTGGTACAACATTTACTATGTTACCTTTTATAGGGGCACAAAGAAGCAGACAATCTTGCAGCCAGGGAACCTTGAGCCAAGCTACCACCTGGCAACAGGAAATGAAATGACAGATTAAATTAAAAGGAGAGAAAAATATCAATAGTAATTTAAAAATAAGTATGTTTAGAAAATCTGAAAGGATAAAAAATGAATAAATACATAAAAGAAACAAGAAATTATGAACTAAAAAATATGTAAATGAAATAATAAAAGGTAGATAGAAAAAATAGAGGCCGGGCGCGGTGGCTCAAGCCTGTAATCCCAGCACTTTGGGAGGCCGAGGCGGGTGGATCACGAGGTCAAGAGATCGAGCCCAGCCTGGTCAACATGGTGAAACCCCGTCTCTACTAAAAATATAAAAAATGAGCTGGGCATGGTGGCGCGTGCCTGTAATCCCAGCTACTCAGGAGGCTGAGGCAGGAGAATTGCCTGAACCCAGGAGGCAGAGGTTGTGGTGAGCCGAGATCGCGCCATTGCACTCCAGCCTGAGTAACAAGAGCGAAACTCCGTCTCAAAAAAAAAAAAAAAAAATTAGAAATTCTTAAAGTGAAAAGTATTGTTATTGACATAATAAATGGGACAACCTTTAAGTCAGACACAAAGAATAAACAGAAAAGGAATAATTGTTGCACTGATGATAGACTTCTCGGCAGCAACAGCAGATGCTAGAAGACAGTAGAATAACTCTTCACATGTTTGAAACAATACATTTTGAATATAAATTATATATTCAGCTAATATATTATTTAAGAGTGAATTTACAATATATACATTTTTAGCTACATAGGACTAAGAGAATTCCTTTACTACTTGATCATTTCTTTTTTCTTTTCTTTCCTTTTTTTGAGACAGAGTCTTGCTCTGTCGCCCAGGCTGGAGTGCAGTGGCACAATCTTGGTTCACTGCAAACTCTGCTCCTGGGTTCAAGCCATTCTCCTGCCTCAGCCTCCTGATTACAGGCACATGCCACCATGCCTGGCTAATTTTTGTGTTTTTAGTAGAGACAGGGTTTCACCATGTTGGCCAGGCTGGTCTCAAAGGCCTGACCTCAGGTGATCTGCCTGCCTCAGCCTCCCAAAGTGCTAGAATTACAAGCGTGAGCGCTCACGCCAGGCCGTCCATAATTTCACTAAAACAGTTACTAAGTGATAAATTTCCTTCTCCAAAAGTAAAGGAAGGATATGTAAGAAAAAATAATAAATTAATGGTAAAATTGTGAATAAATTTAATTAATTATAAAAAATAACTTATGTAATATAAAAGAGAAAAAATAAAATTTTTAGACAAAAGGTGTGGTATTGGGATTATTTTTAAAAAGCAAAAGTCTTCAGAGTTAGCTAGAAAAATTTATAGTTATGTATGTTAAAAAATATAATTGCTAAAGGAAGAAAGTGATACCCTTCAAACTAGCAAAGGAAAAGCACAAATAATAATTCCACAATGGTAATGATGATGAAAGGAATTGATTAATACACAAGAAAACAGGAAAGCAGGGAGAAAAATATCCCACAAGGATATGGTGAACCAAAAACAAAAAATTAAATGGTAGGCATTGAATTTATCACAATATATTTTTTAAGAGATTAAATTATCCTGATAAGAGATTAGACTGAAAGTAATCTTTCTATGTATTGGTTTCAGAAATGTAATTTTAAAAAATGAGATTATAAAGTTAAAATTAAGGATCCATAATGCTCAAATACTAATCGAAAAAGCTGATAGAGCAGAGTAATTCCAGACAAAGCAGAATTTAAGGCAAAAACATTTGCTGAGACGATTATTTCATTCTAATAAAATGAAGAATCTAAAGGAAGTAGAATACAATCATGAGAACTGTATTTACTTAGCAATATAGCCTTGTAATGCATAAAACAGAAACAAACCCGATTTAAAGGAAATTGAAAAGTCCACATATATTATGGATTTTGCTAAAATCTTAACATTTATATCATAAATAGATAAAGCATATTAAAAATCAGCAGGCATACAGAAATAGCTAACAAAATAATGAGCTTTTTGATTTTTATTGATATATAAATTTGAAAATAATATGAATGAGTTACAAAATAGATCACGTAGATTACCACTAATGTTTAAAAAAACAAAGAATTGACATAACACAGACCACTTAGTATGACCATTGGTTAAAATATTCTATACTCATGTGGCTTTCCTATAGCACTTAAGTTTTATCAGGCACTTAAGCCCTCACAAATTAATGCGTAACCTAAAGTGGTGTTCTAAAGAATGCATTATATTCTAGATTTCATTCAATTTTTGCTGTTTTGTATGCACACAGCCAAATTTTTTTTGTCAATTTATAGCAGTCCTACAAGGCAAATTGATGAAAAAATGAGAAAACTGAACCAAGCCAAATTAGTCTTCCACAATATTAAAAAGCTATATGCTTTTATCCTTTCAGTTTTTTTCAGTTTTATTGAAAATGTGGTAGGCAACTAAAATTAGTAAAGATAAAATAACTAAATTTACTATTTCAAAATTATAATTGACCAAAGCATTCTTCATTATTAATATCAAATTGTTCAGTTTAATATTTAAGCACTTTAAAATTTGTCTGTTCAATAAAAACTTTTATTGATAATGTTGTTACTAAAAGGGAAAAAGGCATGGTCAGCTGTCAGGAAACCAGATGGTGGCTGGTAAAATATTTCAGAATATATGTCACTTTATGAACTTAAAAAAATTATCTTACAAGGTTAGAGATTACAGTTATAAATAGCCTAGGAGAAAAGAAAGGCTAATCACTTTAAAATGAATTTGACGTTTTATCTATAATGTTTACATTGGAGAGAGCTCACGTCTATGTCAATGTTGTCTGATGTATGGTTAACATCATTTTCCCTTTATAAAGCCTATGCCTATCATAGATCATCAGTTTCATTATTGTTCTACTTGGTATTTTTTATTCTAAGACACAGAGGCTCATTCACACATCTTAAGACAAAAAGTTTTTAATGTAAAAATGTATGTATACTGAACTCAAATCGTAACTGAAAAAACTTTGGGAACTAAAGCTGCTCCAGGGATTGATAGTTTTCTCCTCTCTTTTGTGATCCTTATAGTAATTGACTATTCTTGACAGTTCTACCTTTTTTATATCTGCTTCACTCTTCTCTCTTCATTCTTCCCTCAACCAACTTTGTTGGTTGGCGGTATATCCTCAATGATTATGCTTATAATGAATAAGTGGGTAAAATAAGTGGGAATTAGGGAAAAAAAAAAAAAAAAGGAACAAAGGCAATATTGCAGAAGGTTTCAAGAATTAATTAGAAAAGCAGGTGTAAAATGCTTATATAAGTTTGCAGCATATAATACATGCTGCATAAGGGTTAGTCAAAGATTATCAGCTCCATTGTAATTTTACTCATTAAGGTCATACTTTGAGAAACAGGAACAAAGCATGGGTTATGTCTGATTTTTGAAGAGCAAAGATTATAAGACTATATCCAAAATGTTTTATTCCAGCATTTCAGTTTTACAAGTATCAAACATACATTTTTTCTAAAAAAGAAGTTTTTTTTACCATGAAGAGTGACCAAAGAGAGAAGTGGTTAAAATATTTGTTCATAAAGTCACTGTTTGTGTTATAAAGAAAATTTCATTAAGGCACTTAAAAGTGTGTGTTCCTCATCAGTTCATGTGAAAAATAAACGGACTCTAAAAAAGAGAGGCACTGGTTGTTAGAAGATTTCACTAAGCTCAATGCTGATGTAGCGCAGTTATTTTAAATTTCTACTTCTCTGATTTTCTTTTACTTGGTCTCTAGTCTATTACATACGAGTATTTGAATTTACATAAAAGTACTAAACTTCCTATTTATTTCAACAAATAATATACATGTTCCCAAGTGTAGAACAATCCTAAACTATTGTGAAGGCTACAAACAGCCTTTCTCTCATAATGTTTGACAAGAGAAAGCCATTTACCTTCAATAAACTTTTGGTGAAGACAAAAAGATAACTACCAACTCAATGCCTATATCCTTAAGCCAAAGCTACTTTCAAATTTAAAAGCATTTCCAATAATAAAACGGAAAAAAAATTAATAAAAACTACTATCTCCAAAACATCATTTTCATTAATTCAAAATTAGACACTTTAATTAAACATCCCCACCTTTTCATTATCATGCATGGTTAATAATTTCTTTAGATGAAAGTGGTATATATTACTTATTTCTGAAGTTTAATACTTTGGTAATTATTTTGAAAGCTAGAAAACTACTGGAGGAGTAAGAGACAACTGAGACGACTGAGTTTTTGAGGTTATATCCTCAAATACTTGAGCATGCTTTTCTAAAAGCGTTGATCATTTTAAGCATTTACATGACAACGTAATGAAATGACAAGCAATAAAAAACTGAAATTGCAAAACTGGGTTTCATATTTGCTTGTAAACATGACTTTGCTGATCTTGGGTCTTTCAAAACTGTGCTTTTAATGCAACAACAACACAGCTCCTGCTCATAATAAAATTAGAAGAACAAGCTAAATTCTGAACCAGAAACAATTTACAGAAAACAACAACAGCAAAAATAGTAACAACAAAAATAAGTATCACATAATGAAAAAAAATAAAGTACTTTAACAAAATAAAGCAAGTACTGGCTTTTTTTTTTTTTTTTCTGAGACAGAGTCTCACTCTGTAGCCAGATACCAAGCTGGAGTGCAGTGGCGCAAGCTCGGCTCACTGCAAACCTCTGCCTCCAGGGTTCAAGCAATGCTCCTGCCTCAGCCTCACAAGTAGCTGGGACTACAGGTGTGCAACACGATGCCCAGCTAATTTTCTTTTCTTTTTTTTTTTTTTAAGTAGAGATAGGGTTTCATCATGTTGGCCAGGATGGTCTCGATCTCTTAACCTCGTGATCTCCCTGCCTCGACCTCCTAAAGTGCTGGGATTACAGTCATGAGCCACCATGACTGGCCTGGTACTGGCTATTTTTAAAACTAATAGCTATTGAGCACCTGATAGTTGCAAGCATCACATTTAATGCCCACTGTCCTGTTTATTTCAAATTGCCTTTCTCTCCAATGGGCCCTAGAATTAGCCACATGTTAAATTTAAGAAGCGTGGTTTGATACAAGCTCATAAATTACCTATGCTATATATTTTGTACAGTCTCTTCATTCAAATTGCAAGCATTTTCCAAGTGACTAAATTTTACTTTAAAAAGCTTACAAAGTATGGCCATCTAATCAGGTAGTTATTATGTAAATAGATGTGATCTGTATCTAATCCCCAATTATTGAATACTCACCAGCATTGATAACTATTATTTGTCTAAACTTTGCTAGTTATATAAATAACTCATACATTTTCATGCAGGAGGGCTTGAATAAATATCATCATGCAAAATTAGCAAAATATTCATATTATTTAAACATACTTTATTTAAATTTTTTCCCAAAGAATAAGTTTCAAAATCTTTAAGCCCTCAAATGAGAATAATAAAAAAGAATTATTCATTACCAGCCACTTTATTAATCTTGGAGTGTCAATTTTCCTTCCATGGCCAATAAAACAGAAGTTTTGCAAACAATTCAAACTCTCCAATGGACCCACTCCTGCACACTAATCCATTATCTTCTTGGTTGGCCAAGGGAGGCCCAATTATACACATACACCACCCAGAAAATCTGCACTGTCATGTCTCCCTCCTCCAAGTCCACTATCAAAGGCAGGTACAGATTTTGCTCACTTCAAATTGATGATTATAGTATGTACCTACAAAAATTAAAAATGAAAATGAAAAATATAAAACAATTGATAATGATATAGCTCCTTGGGAATATCCCTTAAATTACTCTTCTCTCCAGGAACATCCTCACTGATGCTGAATTTATTCCCACTCTGAGCAGAGTGGGAATTGCAGAAATCCCTGAGGCTTTAGAGGCTAGGCTAAGTGGACATGGATGAAACTTGGAGGTGACAAGATATAGAGGTACCAGACCTCCTGTGACTTTTTTTTTTTTTTTTTTTTAAGTCTCTCTCTGCCTCCAGGCTGGAGTGCAGTGGCACAATCTTGACTCACTGCAACCTCTGCTTCCCGGGTTCCAGTGATTCTCCTGCCTCAGCCTCACAAGTAGCTGGGACTACAGGTGCAGACCACCACACCCAGCTAATTTGTGTATTTTAGTAGAGACGTGGTTTCACCATGTTGGCCAGGATAGTCTCGATCTCTTGACCTTGTGATCTCCCTGCCTCGAAGTGCTGGGATTACAGGCGTGAGCCACTGGCACCAGGCCTCCTGTGACTTTTTAAAAAAGAACAGTGGGGGATTTTCTACCCACGTAGGATGGGAGGACTTACTTTCTGTACAATTATGTCTGCCAGTACCAACCACATATAAACACTTCCATTACATAAACCCAGAGGCAGTTAATATTCGTAATGAAGACAAAAGCACACAGAAAACAATTGTATTTCTCTTAAATCATAGTTTACACCAAACTAATTGAATTTAAAAGTAACTAAACAAGAAACATCAATTAGATATCTATTCTCTCTCGTATAATTAGGTTGTTTTATTGCCCATGTTTCATAACTGTTGCAAAGCAGCTTTTAAAACCTATCATTAGTGTTCCAGAAAAAAGAAATGAGAAGTGTTATATGTTTTGGACTCTAAGGTGTTGTTTTGATAGGTATGCTGCTGTTGAAATTAGATCCTCTTGACAAACAGGTGTTCTCAGTACACATGATTTTTAAAACATCCTGACCTGTTAGAAACAGTTATACTGACAGTTACAGCTACTAAGATTAATCATTGCAGTTGCTCATGAGTACTTTGTTTATATACTAGCCAAATCTAAACCAAAGCAAGTTATCATGAATGAATCTTCTCTACTCTCCTCACTTCGAGCAAGAGAAACAATAGGTTTAAAAGCAAGTTGGTTTCAAAGGTAAAAGAAGCCGAGATCACTCCACTTAATTTCATCCTTGAGAATCTACGTCTAGAAGAGGTATCTGTAAAAGTGGTCTCCATGAAACTATTTAAATGTGTGCTTCTTTTGTTCAACCTTCCTCCCATTTTCCCTTTTCTAGAATAAGCACCATCGGGCGATAAATTAGAGAATACTGTTCTACAAGATCATATTTATAAGTGACAAAAACTTTCATGGCAGTTTCATACAGAAGATGTGCTGGATATATATAATTCCATATATAATATGTAATTCAGCTAGTGGGGACATTTCTTTAGTGCCTGTATTAACGACTCTGTACTCCTTTTTATGTCTTTTTCCTCATTTAGCCTAATGATAATAATAGCCAAATTCATAATAAAATTCAACTTCACACTTACTGGCACATCGTCGACCTTCACAGCCATCATCTGGACTTTCATGTCCACGATCCCATTAATATTTGTAACAATCCTGAAAGAAATTCTGAGTATTACTTTAAATATCTTGAAATCATGTAGCAGAGGTTCACAAAGATTATATCAACTCCTGGCCTTAAAAAGCTGGCAAACAAAGTGAGACATGCTGGAATTTTTTTTTTTTTTTTTTTTTTGAGACAGAGTTTCGCTCTTGTTACCCAGGCTGGAGTGCAATGGGGCGATCTTGGCTCATCACAACCTCCACCTCCTGGGTTCAGGCAATTCTCCTGCCTCAGCCTCCTGAGTAGCTGGGATTACAGGCACACGCCACCGTGCCCAGCTAATTTTTTGTATTTTTAGTAGAGACGGGGTTTCACCATGTTGACCAGGATGGTCTCGAGCTCTTGACCTCGTGATCCACCCGCCTTGGCCTCCCAAAGTATTGGGATTACAGGCATGAGCCACCGCACCCGGCCAGGAATTCTTTTTATTCTATCACCTACTATCCCTTCCATAGACCTGCCCTAATAACCACACTCCCGTTGATTTCTCCTGGAATTCCTTCGGTATTTACATAAAGAACACACAATTTAGCATGTGAAGGCTAGCTTGTATTGTTCTGTAATGAGCTCTCCCATGCTTTACTTCTTAAATGAGATTTTACCCTCCTCAAAGGTAAACATCTTTTGTGCCAGCCTTTCAGCATCACACTGTATTAGTGGGCAAGGGTGGAAACACAAGACCTACTTGGGTGACACTTCTTTGCTTAACAGAATCTGTACTGCTCTTTGCAGACCTAGATCCTTCTCTACTGCATCTTTTTGCCTTTGCTTCCTGCTATACTTTGTATCTCAGTTTTCCATAGGTGGTGGTTATTGCTCTCATCCTTAGATGCCCAGTTCTGCCTTCAAACCCTCATACTTTTTCACCTGCTGTAGTTCAACCACCCAACTACTGATGTTGGCTTGTTCTAATGTTGCACCTTTGCCACCTTCAGCAGCTGGTTTTTCGAACTGGTCCTGCCTTCAGATTGAGCTGATGGTACAACTAAATGCCTCTTCTGGACATGCTATCTAGCTAGACTTTTTCCTGCTTTAGCAACCTTCATACATTATATGGGAATTGGTACATCATACTCAGCTGGAAAAAAAATGGCCACATACAGCAGTAACTCTGCTTACAGTAATTCCAAATTTCTTCCTATTATGGGGCTCCATAGTGGCTCATTATTTCCTATACTCTTCTACAGCCACTAAAGATTTCTAGTTTTCTAGCACTTTCCCTGTGAAATGGAAAGGAAAGAACTTGTCAGATTCATCTTTATAGCAGAATGTTGATTTGCAAATGAAGTGTTGATACATTGTTGATGTTACTTATTTAATAAAGCTGTAGTAGATATTAGCAGGGCAGATAGGTATTCTAAGAAAATGGCTTGACAGAAAAGCTGAAAGAATTTGTTTAGAATTTTAGAATTATCAAAGGGCTTCATGTTCATTTCACCTAGATAGGGAGAGGATATCTCCTTTTGCCTAGAGCATGTCTCAACCATCCAGAATTAAAATGGCTATTCCGGCCAGCGCGGTGGCTCACGCCTGTAATCCCAGCACTTTGGGAGGCCGAGGCGAGCGGATCATGAGGTCAAGAGACCGAGACCATGTTGAAACCCCGTCTGTACTGAAAAATACAAAAATTATCTGGGCGTGGTGGTGCATGCCTGTAGTCCCAGCTACTCGGGAGGCTGAGGCAAGAGAATTGCTTGAACCCGGGAGGCAGAGGTTGCAGTGAGCCGACATCGTGCCACCGCACTCCAGCCTGGCACCCGGCGACACAGCGAGACTCTGTCTCAAAAAAAAAGGAAAATGGCTGTTCCAATGCAGCAAATGGGAAACAAATTTGAGTTGTACTGAAACGGGTTAAGGGCTCTAATTCCTGTCTAGTCTGTTGGTTACACTCGAAGAATATCTGTCTAGTTAAATACATGATCAGTATTGAAAGGGCTTTGTTATAATAGCCAAGAGTACTGGTATGATAAATTTGGCAAGGTTTCAGAGTGCTTGCTCACAGCTAGCAAGCAGAATTCAAAAACGATGTAGAAAGTTGTGTAACTGCAGTTGCACTGACACTTTCATATGTTTAGAAGAGACTTGTATCTGAAGAAAATTCTTTTTTAAATAGTTTCTCAGCGGAGATTATACATTTTTAGTCTGTAGCGCACAGGAAATTCTAGTTACCAATAGCATGTTCGATATGAACAGATCTCTGCCTAATTCTTATGCATAATGAACCCAATTTTCATCTCTTCTCGAAAGATACTGAAAACATGTGTCATAATCTCAGTGTTAGAACCAGACAGCCTCATTTTTCACAATACAGAAGAACCACCAACAGGGTGTAAAGTTCATGTCTGGCATCCAAGGAACATTTCCATAGAACGTAGGAAATATTTAGATGTCTATTTGCCATGGTGGTGGTGTTCCTATGTACCTTCTGTGACCCTAAAGACATAATGTTTGACATTTTTGTTACCAAGTAATGTGCATTCTAGACCTCCTAACCAGGCTGCTGACTCCATCCCTTACCAGATCTTCACGTGGTTCTTGAGCCTCACTGCAGGCTCCAGTGCTAGTCCCGAAAGAAATCAGAAAAGGGTTGAAACCACTGACACAGCTCCTCCTAACACAGGTGTAGTTTCCCGTAGTGAGCAGACCGGGGCCCACAGGAACACTGCATGCTTGCACTAGGCTGTTACCAGTTTCATGGAATTATGTACTAATTGTGTCACTGTGTTTTCTTGTCATACCGTCCCCTTTCTAGGCGGCTCTGGCACCGTTGATTTAAACTATGCAACCGTCTGGTCCAGATGCCGTAGAGACTGATTAGCCGCACAAGGCCACAGAATGCACAACCGCCACCCGGCCAACCCACCTATTTCCTTCACATTCTAGACATCATGACGTCCGAGAGTGGGTCCAACGGGCTTCGGGTGTTCTGGAGACACTACACGCTTCGCAGAGGAATCTTCTCGGGCCCCGAGCGTTGCCCGCCCAATAGGTGGCATCGGCCCCTCTAGCAGGTCTCGCGACAACTCCCGCCCAGCGGCCGCCCTTGCCGCGCGTGCGCAGCCCCCGGAGTCTCCTTCCGGCGTCTCCTTCCGGCGTGGCCCAGGCAGGGTCCGCAGCGCCAACCATGTCGGATTACGGCCTGCCCCAGTACAAGAGCGGGGACCTGGTGTTTGCCAAGTTGAAGGGCTATGCCCACTGGCCGGCGCGAATAGAGCACATGACCCAGCCCAACCGTTACCAGGTGTTTTTCTTCGGAACCCACGAGACGGCCTTCCTGAGCCCCAAACGCCTGTTCCCGTACAAGGAGTCCAAGGAGAAGTTCGGCAAGCCCAACAAGAGGCGCGGTTTCCGCGAGGGGCTGTGGGAGATAGAGAACAACCCCACAGTCCAGGCCTCCGACTGCGTTTTCGCCCCGGAGATGGGCGGTGGAGACGGGCCCCGGCCGGAGCCCGAGGCCGCAGAGAGCGACGCGGACAAGCCGAACCACGCCGAGGGCGGCGGCGACGAACCAAGGATGCCGGACGACGACGAGCCCGCCGAGGAGGAGAAGGGGCCGCTGAAGAGGAGCGCGGGGGACCCGCCTGATGACGCCCCCAAACGGCCCAAGAAGGCCGACCCCGACCAGGAGGAGGAGGAGGCGGCGGCGGCGGAGGCAGAGGCGGAGGAAGCGGCCGACGTCGACGTGGAGAGTCCGCTGCTCGTGGCGGTGGAGAACGGCAGCGCCCCTCGCGAGCCAGGCCTGACCTGCGAGCCGCCTCAGCCAGAGGAGGAGGAGCTCCAGGAGGAAGAAGCCGATGACGAGGAGCCCTCCCAGGAGTGGGATGCCGAGGCCCCCGGCGGCGGAGATCCCGACAGCCTGTAGTTATCACCGTTTCCAGAAGAGCCCCCCCCCCCCCCCGCCCGCCCGTTCCTGCTTTGGCCTGGCTGTTCCTGGAGAATCTGGCCACCGCCTGCAAACGGGGACTGCCTTTTCCCCATCCCCGTCTCGTCCCTCTCCAACCCACTCTCCTTAGTTATGCCCCGTCCCTGGATGGAAGGCCACCTGGCTCTCGCCTCTGTGCCGCCGTGCCTCTGTGATCTGAGTCAGGCCCTCAGTTCGCTGGGATAAAGTGAGGCCACCATCCCTCCTTTCCTCTCCTCTCGCCCCCGCACCATTACCCTCCCTCCCCACCATCACCCTCCCTACCCCTGCCCCATCATCATCACCCCCCTCCCTCCGCTTCCCCCACCATAATAGCCACCGCCTACAAACTGGGACTCCCTTTTCCCCCTCCCCATCCCGTCCTCCTCCAACCCACTCTCCCTAGTCATTCCCGGCCCCTGGATGGAAGGCCACCTCGCTCTGGCCTTTTTGACGCCACGCCTCTGTGATCTGAGTGAGGCCCTCATTTCCCTGGGATAACGTGAGGCCACCATCCCCTGCTTCCCTCTCCTCCTGCCCCTCCACCATTACCCTCCCCCCGTTGCCCACCATCACCCCCCCCGCCCCTTTCTTGGATCCGTTTCCGACTTGGGGCTCAGGCAAGCTGTTTTCAACCTTTAGACACCCCTCTTCAGCCCTCTCCTGCTTCCCGAGGCATTGTGGACCTCCGCTTAGGAATAAGGGTAGGAGTGGAAGGCCTGGAAGATAAAGAGCAGGGGACACTTCCAGAGCCTAGGAAGGGGCAGTCTTCAAGCGGTGGGAGTTAGCAGGCAGGAGAATGACATCTTCTGGAACTCCTGTTCATTCTCCCATCTCTCCCAGCTTCAGACATTCAGGGAAAAGTAGGGCAGCATGTGGGGAATGGCCCCCCCTTCCACAAATCCTTTTACTGACCCAGGAAGTTCTGGGAGTTGCCTTTTTTCATCAGAACATTTGGGGGCTTCCAAGTTGTTTGTGAGATCTGAGAACTTGACTTTGCCCAGTATCCTGGGTGGGGACAATGAAAAATATCTGTCCCCATTTAGATCTCTGGGGCCACTGATGAGATGCCTTGGAAAGATCCTTGGCTGCCCCTTTCTCTCCCCACAGCCTCAAGGCCATCCTATCGTCATATATGTCACTCAGGCATAGAAGAAAAGACACATATTTTAGAAAATCTTTTTTATGTAAGGAAGTTATAAAAAATTTTAAGAACTACCCCTAGGTGTGCCTCCATACTGGCTCTAGCTTTCCTGTTGGTCTTCCATTTCTGAGATGAACTGGAAGGCTCCTTTACTGTTTGAAGTTTGATGACTTGTAAGGCTTTGCTGTTCCTCGGTGTCATTTTCTACTGATGTACCCCAACCTGGTCCCCTCAACAGGTCTAGTATGTGGCTCACTGATAAAGCAGGAAGATGCCTCTCCTCCCATCCTCTTCCTAATGGTCTCTATGCCTTTCTCCGTTTATTGTCTGTCTTACCCCTTCCCCTCTCCCTTGGGCTCTGATGAAAAATTGTTGACTGTAGCTTTGGAAGTTTAGATCTGAGAACCAACCGTAGGATATTTCAGTTCTAGGAAATAAAACAGTTTATTACTTTAAAGCAAATTTTCTCAGGCCTGTTTCTTTGGTTTCTGAAGAATTGGTACGTAAATGGAATGCTCCTCTTATTTTCTATACATGTTGTGTTAAAGCAATTATTTGTAATATACAGGGGCATTTTAGAATCACCCTTGAGAAACCTTTGTTATTTTAAGATCTCTATTCTTCACTTTATAATAGTCATTACCACTGATTTGAATAAATTGGAAGCAAGTTAACTTAGAATGTTTGGATGATGACAAATTAGGACAATGCTTTGCCAAAAAAAAAACTGCTTTGTAGAAAAATAGGGTGAAAGAATTGATCCTTTTTAATTTTCCTGCTGTCCCACATATTACTTCTGTTTCTTCCAATTCTTTACTTATGAAAATAAGATGCTTTATCCTCCCAGTTTGTAAAATAGAGTATCTAGAATATTTTGCATTTGCAAGTGGCTTTGTGCAGATATCTCACGATATTTAAAAATAATCATGGTTACATGTTGGGCATCCTAATTTCTGTATTTATCAGCATTGCATGCATACATGGCTTCAGTCAATACTGTAGTCCTTCTCCTAGAACACCTGTGGCATCGGTAACCAGCTGGGTTGGCAACTGAAGACAACCCTATTTTCTATCCTTGTAAAAATGGTATTATTTTGCTCCAAAATACATAAATCAGATGATTCCTTGTTTTTCGACTACTGTTATTGCAATAATCAATGCTAGAAATGACTAGTCACTGAATGTCTTCTCTTTGCCCAGAAGATGACCTCATTCAATCTTTATAATAATCTGGCAAGGTATACTCAAATTTTTCATTGGAAGAAGCTCTGGTCCGGAGGTTAAGTGGCCTTTCCTGAATTTCACAGAACATTCAGGACTCAAACACAGGTTTTAGTAGTCCAAAGCCTGAGCTCTTTCTCCTGAATTGCATATTTAGAAAAGCACTAACAATGAAATCAGAAGTCAATAAAAGCCAATCTAGTATTAACAAGTAATCATGATAGTAGCTATTACTGAGTCTCTAAAGTGAGCCAGGTAGTGTAGTATGCTTTATACTTAATGTCTTTATTAACACCACTACCTAGTTAGGTAGCTACCAACACCTCTGTTTTGGAGCTCAGGGAGCCAGGGTTCAGAGATGTTAAACAATTTTCCCAAGGTCATACAACTAGTAAATGACAAAGCCAAGATTCAAAAGCAGGTCTTTCTCATTCTGAATCATAGGCGCTTTGTTTCATTATACATTATTGCTTCTCATTGAATAAAACTTTCTACTGAATACAATGGGAACACTTACTTTCCCCTACTATTTTGAAGCAAACATTTAGAAATTTGTAAGGCAAAGAATATATTAACACACATTGCTAGTGAGTGTTTAAACAATATCATTTGGAGCAGCACCTGACAATTGTCTTTAAATGACTTGGTGAAATGATGAGGACAATCTCACATTCAATATTTTTCAAGTTGTATGTGACTATAGGAAGTTTGAATATAGATTGCTATTTTTGCTGCAGGTGGGCATTTGATTTTGATAAGGCTTTTATGGAGGCACATGAAATGATTCAATAAGGTGAAGTATAGAAAATGAAATTACTAACATTGTGTCTGTTTCTTTGCACTATTTCCTCTTCTTGTGCTTCTAATATTGGGGGTAAAAATAGTTGTTCATTAGGACTTAACACACATTTGCCTTCTTGGTGACAATAGTATTGAAGTGAAAGTAGTAATCCAATATTGAAAGCCCAAACCTCACCATTTTGCAACATCCATGTAACAAACCTGCACATGGATCCCCTGAATCTAAAATAAAATGAATAACTTCCAAGAAATTCAGTATGCGTCACAATTAACAAGCAAGAAGCTTAAAGAAAAAGTCCAGCTAGTAACATCTAATGCATGATACACTGAGTAACCAAATAAAATTAAACCTAATAAAAGGAACTATGGAAAAAATCTGTATTCTCAGCCCTGTTTTCCTGGGTATTAGACCCTATTAATATGCTTTGGTTGCCAAGAGATATTTTTGTGTGGACTGAAAAAGATGTTCTCAATATTTTCTTCTATTGAAAGTTCCCAATAATTCCAGTGTTGTTTTTGTTTTCCTCTGAATAACGTGTGCCTCAGTGACAAAACTACTGATCAATGAGTAGTTACTTAACTGAACGAAGGGCATTGCTCAACCTTTTGCTAATGCTGTGTTGTTAGTAGTCTAAACATGTCCATGAGTGTTTGGAAGATCTTGTTTAAAAGTTGCATGTAGGCCGGGCGCGGTGGCTCAAGCCTGTAATCCCAGCACTTTGGGAGGCCAAGGCGGGTGGATCACGAGGTCAAGAGATCAAGACCATCCTGGTCAACATGGTGAAACCCCGTCTCTACTAAAATTACAAAAAATTAGCTGGGCATGGTGGCGCGTGCCTGTAATCCCAGCTACTCGGGAGGCTGAGGCAGAATTGCCTGAACCGCGGAGGCGGAGGTTGCGGTGAGCCGAGATTGCGCCGTTGCACTCCAGCCTGGGTAACAAGAGCAAAACTCCGTCTCAAAAAAAAAAAAAAAAAAAGTTGCATGTAAACGTATGCTTATGATACTGCCAGTGATTTGCATACACATTTAGCATACTATTTCACATAAGGTTTTCAAAGTATCTGATATTTCATGCAAACATCACTGTAGCAAGGCACTGAGATGCCATTGAGGGCTGTCAATTTTGCTGTTTTCTTTTAAGCAGGATTGAGCTTTCAACTGCTCTTCAGATTCTCATTAGAGCTGCAGACTCTTCTTTCTGGCTGATATCTACATTTTATTTTTCCTGAAAATATAGGCATCTTCTATTCACTTCATCATCAACACTCATGTCAGACAAAACCTGCTACTCATACAGCTCCCTGCATTTTGAAAGAATTGCCTCACTCTTCTGAGCCTGACTTAAGGTAAGACCCACCCCTGTGTGTTCCTGTAGAGCCCTCTACTTGCGCTGATCCTATTCTATTGTCCTGTGTATTCTTTGCTCTTCCACTAGACTGGAGGATAAAGGAAATGTGTTTCATTAATATTTACTCCCACTTCCCAAACATATCACAATAAGCACACAGTAGGTATGTTCTAAATGCTTGAAGGTCTGTTGTCAAATACTGCTTCTAATCCTGGTGCTAGAGTAAAAGTCATGTGATGTTGAACACATTTTGATTCTGAAAGCAGAGAGGCAAGGTAAACTGGCCAGTATACTAATGGCAAATGTGAGTTGGAGTGATTTTCGGTCCATGTCATAGCTGCCTAGATTAGGTGATTTGATTGGCATTGACAGTTCTTACAGACCCAGAGAAATCTCCCTTTTAATGTCAGGGTAATGCTATTTATTCTATCTAGATCTTCCCGCTATCTGGGTCATTTATTGCAGTTTAACCTTCCACAATGCATGGGGCCCCAGGTAGGCAAGAGAGCATCCTGCTTGCTGCCACGCAGGAGCCATGCATTCACCATTCAGCCAAAAATTTACAATAATAGAGAAAGTATACCAAAAAGAACTTGAATCTGCCATTCCCTCAGCCTCTTGTCGTGTAGACACCTCATTTGCTATAGACATTTCTCAGAATTTAATATCTTTGAAGGAAGGGAATCTGTTCACCCCACAGTATGGTTGGCCCAAATCTTATAAGCCAGTTATCTGTCTTGAATATATCTTTTCCACTGCTGCTGAGAAAACTGACTGTATTAGACCTCGAGATCTCTAAAATAGAGACGTTCTAAGTGATTTTCTAGAGTAATTCTGACAGCAGGCGATTTTCTCTGTGCAGTCTGATTTTACATGTAAACTTCAACTTCACTGAAATGGTCTTGAGAATGCCAGAGGATACACAGAAAAGATCACAACAAAAGGCTCTGATGGCCAGAGGCAGCTTGGGGCATATGTTGACTAAGGGCAGCCCTAGTCATAGAATGGCCAAGCCTTCACATGCGGACCAAAGAAAAATTTATCCAACTTTATTGGCGTGATACGTGGTCATTGCCCAAGAACTATGAGTCACTTGGTTAGTGCCCTTTTCTTCCCTCTGTTTTTTAAAAATCTTTTTGAAAAGGTTCTTCCTTCTGCCCAGAAAGCTTATAGCTCTCTTCTCTTCTTCCTCTTGATGCAGAGTTACTATCTCATAGTGCTTTCCCTGAAGTACTATGTCAGAATGAGGTGTCACTTCAATGTGTTCCCATAAGAACGTGATTTTCCCTTAGTAGTATCTACTGCACTCACCTATAGTTATCTATTTATTGGTTTTTATGAAATAATAGGTTGTACATTCTATCTGGACAGGACTATATTATTTTGTTTATTTAAACCATGTGCCTGGTTGATATATATTAAGCACTCAATAAATGGTTGTTAATAAGGAAATGGCTAAATCCTGGGGCTCAACACCCTCACTCTAGCCCTAAGAGGAAATTTCGAGGAATTTTGTCATGCCCAGTAAAACATGGTAGGTAAGGAAAGGCAGAGATTGTGTTTTACTAAGTTTGTACCCTTGATTGAGCAAGATTTTTTGTTATAAATAGGTGTTGGTCTCACAAAATAGCAGACCTTAGCAAGACAGGCCTAAGGAGGATAAATCAAATTATCCAAGGTTGCCCTCTGAATCTGAGTGTGAATATGCATGTCAAACACAACATTCGTCTGCTTTAGTGATTTTTCTCTTTAATAATCTGATATTTTATCATCAACTTCCTTCAATATAGAAAGCAGCTTAGCGGTTTTTGGCTTTAGAGTCATCCAATCTTAGATTTAAATCCTGGGCTCCACTATTTAAGAGCTGTGTGATCTCAGTTTCCTTCAACTAAAGGCTGTGATGACGACTTTCATGTGATAGCTTAGTTGTAGAAGCAAACGTGCTCATGTATGTTAAAATATCAAGCATAGTACCCAGCACAAAGTAGGTACTATGTACTTGTTAATTCCATTCCTTTCCGTGTATCCAGAGAAATTTATGAGAAAATTCCTTTCCGTGTATCCAGAGAAATGTTATTGAGAAAACACCTGAGGCCTTTGCCAGATGCAAGCAGCTCCCTCATTTTGATAGATATATGATAATTCTTTATTTAGTCTGCCCATACACAGAGAGGAACTAAAACTCTTATTCTCCCAATTATTCATATTGCTCTTCAATACCTTCTTTAAATTCCCTCACTGGTAGCTGGATTGCTTCATATAGACACATCCGGTTTTAAAGATCCCTCTTTCTTGGCATGATTCATCTCTCCTGTGGCCAGTTTTATTCCTTGTGTTATTTCCCTAGGATCCAGTCACTGTTTTCCAGGCGGCATTTCTTAGATTTGTCTCCTTGAACTCTTTGTATTATTCCTGATTTTTTTCCAACTGTTGATATGGTAATTACATTGCTCTAGTTATTTCTTGGCTTCCTGGCCTTTTTTTCTAACGTACCTATCTTTTCACACATAATTTTAATGAGCTGCCCAACTCGATTACTAAAAGGCACTGGAGTGTTACAAGGGATTGACCATTCTTTCCAGAAGTTCTCTCCAGTTTCATGTACTCCTGTGATTTACCAAGTATCACTTAATTTTTCTTTTTCTTTTATTTCACACCCTGGCCAACTCTTCATCACAATCATTATCCGCCTCTCTTGGTGATCTACTTAACGTTTCATTAAAAAATGTGTTCAGCTGAGCTCCTTTCTTCCTACTCTTCACATGTCAACAAGACCTGCTGCCCCATTTTCACTAGTGATTCTTCCGGTGCTCAGAATTTGTTAATCATCAGTTCTGTCCTTAGCGCAGTCCTTCCACACACCCTCCCTCAGCAACATCTGAATTTCAGTCTAGGCTCTTTCCCTCCTGTTTTCTTTCCTTGTTTTTACCCTTAGATGTTGGGACATCGCACTGATTTTAGTCAATGAGTACTGTGATGATAGTGCCTGAAAAAAGCCTTTTAAAAGAAAAGCAGAAATAGGAAAAGACAAGGATAACTGTCCTATTAGGAGTCTATTTTTTTTTTAAGTTAAAATCTGCTGAACTGTTAGAAACCTAATAACTTTGCTTTCACGTATTGTGGACGTTGCGAGATGTGAAAACCAGAGGAGAAAGCATTCTTGCCACAAGGTGTGTGCCTGCATTGCAGGAGGGCCAGCTGTGAGGCTGCGGACAGAGCAGTGAACGAGGCACAGAAGCTACCTACCTTCCTGAAGCCTGTATTTCATGGGAAAGACAGACAGACAGACGATGAATAACTGAGACCATTTCAGAATGTAATCATTATCAGAGTGTGACAGAGAATAAGTGAGGAATATATACTTTGGATTATGTCAAAACTAAACTTTATATATTAGAGTGCTCTTTGGAAGTGTATGGCTCATTTCAAATTCAGCCATTTTAGTAGAACAAAATATTGCTTCAGTACTGTGAGTTTACAGTTCTGTTGCCTATACTAGTGGCTCTCCATCTTTTTAATGCATAGAAAAATATCCCAGAGACTTTCATGCCAGTAAACATTCCTTTATGTGTGCAGCACCCACTTACTGAATGTTTACTATGTGCCACATGCTCTTCAAGGGTCTTGAGATACAATACTAAACAGTATAAGGTTCGTGACTTTTTGGTGCTTCCATTTTAGCAGGTGGACAAAGGCAATTAGGAATAAACCTAATAAATAAGGAAATTATATTGATGTGAGAAAGATGTAAATGCCACTGGAAAAAACAAAGCAAGGACCAGAAAGTAGCAGGGGAGATGGTGCAGTTTCAAGTACAGCAGTAAGAATGGTGGGCAAGTTTATGTGAACACCTGGGGTTTTCTCTTTCACTTCTCCTTATCCCATTAGAAGGTAAGTAAACAGAGTGGCATCCTTCTAAAATTACCTTGAATCATTATAATGGGTAAAATAGAAATAATCCACAAACTCAAAATTTTTTTCTACTTATAAATTATTACTAGTGGCACACCTCCCAGCCACGAGAGATACACAAATCCTGTAATATCTGAAAGGAAAGCCGTTGCTTGGTAGGACTTCATGTCAGTTTGTTATGTATGCCTATGTGGCCTCCTTTGCACTGTGATATAGATCTATATTTGACCTTTATTTTATTTACCATTTTGTGTGCTTGTTTTAATGTCTCAAATAGAAAATACTCAGCCATAGGGACCGTGAAATTTATTTTTCTGAATCTTCCGTAATACCTAGCCGAGCATGTCACAAAGCATCATCTGTTTTTATTGACTAATTTAACATAATAAAGTCACAATATAGCCACATGTTAACAGCACACCTCAGCATCCTGAGAGCATGTGCACGTGTGAGGTAAGTTTCCCATGAGACAGGAGTCCTAATAGTAGCTGGATGCCAATGAGCTGGATGCTGTGGCGTATTCATGAGCCACATTGTATTGCATGCTACAGTTTAAGCTTTGCAGAGTCAGCATATTTGCCTGAACACCTACCCTATCCCCATCTTTATAGCTTATGTCACTCGCTTTTAAATGCAAACTGAGTGGTTTACATTGGAGTATGCATAGCAAGGGAAGCATGTGTGTATAGGTAGGGAATATTCTTAAGATACCTTTCTATTTTGCAATTTCCTTCAAGGTCAAGTTTTTCTTAAATCATATAGAGATACTTTTCTATTACATTTCTTGTCATTTTAAAATCATTTTAGGCTTTGGAAGCCTTCTCCATTTTTTTCTGGTCCAGGATTTGAATTGTTGTTTGATGACAGGAGCCAGAGTTTAGAATTGGTGTAATAGATATAAATCTAGTATGTTCTCAATATACTATCCAGACTTCCAAGTAGAGGCCTTGTGAAGTCCTGGGTTTTTGTAAAATATACCTTGAAATGCCAATATTTTAGATAAATAATTGAAGGCTGGGTTGGAATGATGGTGCAGACTGTGTAAAGAGATTCATGTAGGATAAGCTAAAAGCCATCTTTCACAATGTAGAGAAAACCCATAGTTTTGCTCTTTCTACTTGGTTAGCATTCTTAACAACTGCTTACCTGTGAGCAGGCATTGCCATTAGGACTGAATGTCACAGCCTTGAAGAAAAATATCTACGTTAAAGTCCTGTGGTGATGCAGAAAAGGAACAAGCACATGTCAGGGCTGTTGGAGCCATATCAATTACTAAAGTAGGTAAGTATCCACCCTCTCATATTTATTGTGACTGTCAACATGACTATGTAGTTGACAGATCAGGGCATGTCACAAAGCATCATTCATTTCTATCGATTAACTTAAAGTTAGGTCATGTTGATATTTTATTTTAGTCGTGCTATTGTAGATGTTTGAATGCCAAGAAGATGTAATTCAGTGCAGGTATCTTATAATATTTTTGACTCTGTGTGTTTAAAAAAGAGAGAGAATAATTACAATGATATTTTATCTTCCAAGTGCTCAGTGTGGAAGGTAAAACACAAAACCAAAACACATTCTACTTTCTCTTGTCCCATGCTTGGCTCCTCAGAAAAAAAAAATGTCACCTTATCAACTCTACAAACACTACACCATGCAAGAGAATAAACCTCTGGCCCTTTGATTGTGGTCACCCTATGAACTTGTTAGAGTCCCTCAGGGTTAAATATAAAGAATAATGAACTGCTTAAAAATGGTGGGCTGCAATGATAATTCCAGACCTTCATACGGAGTCATAGCCTGCCATACGTGTTATCACCCAGAGTCAAAGGGAACCTCCTCAACAAGCTGCATATTGGTGAATCTCTTTTTCTGATCCTGTAGGACCAGGATGGATACCAATTTATCAATATTGAAAAAACAACAACAAAGAAAGACCATGTCACAGATGGTTAATGACAAGGTGCCTCTTTATTCTTGGAAGACTATTTTAGCAGTTAAAATAAATAGATGCCCCCAAGAATAGATGCCCACAAAAATAATTAGCATACCATATATCTGCAGGGCTGCTCTCTGCGCTTCCCCTGTTTGGCTCAGGGGACAGACAGTAGTATATTGCTGCTGCCGCCACCGCCTCCCCCTCATAAAGGCCATTATTCATAGCAGGGCACTGGAGGTCACTAGCGTGGTCTTTTTGCAAAAGACCTTACTGTTCTTCCTGTATTGTCCTCTGGATTGTGAGCTATGGCAAACGGATTAGGGAACCAGCTTATTTTTTGTATATGAGATGTCGATTTGACCTTGTGTTGTCCTTCTGCGTCCTCTATGATCTCACAAACCCTAGACATAAGACAGCAGCCTTGTACAAAATCTCCTGCTTTGGTTTTGAGTTTAAATCACAGTATTTCGATCATTTGTTGCTTTTGCTATAAAGATGCCTGGGGCATCTAGCTTCAACTGAGAGGGCAAACTTACCATTGTTAGTAATTAGAAGGAGCCTGGTAGTGATTCAAGGTAGCTCAGAATTAATAAAAAAAAATTTTTTTAAACCAAATGTGTTAGTGAGATGTAGTTTGCTGGATTCATTGTAGCTGTGTGGCTGTCTTTTTAACCTTGCTGCCCTGCTCATTATACATGCAGTCAGTCACCAAAGACCCTGGTTCCCTGCTGTGCTCCTGAAGCCTGATAAAATGCATCAAATATTAGACGAATCTTCTGGTCTTTCTCTCTGTTGGTAACTCTCTTTCAGCTACATTGGTATAGCTATACATTGAAATAAAATCCTAATATTTAACGCTGTATATGGCTAGTGCTTAGTAGGCACAGAATAAATGCCTAATGAATTAATTAATAAATGATTAATGAAAAGGATATTGCTTATGGCATTTCAAAGTCAACAACTTTATTTTACTAAAGAAATTAATCAGTAGAGAATTGCTTAATCGTGCATACACAAGAAGCACTTCTCAGGGAGGTGCATTGCTATGACTTCTTCTTAGTGTTGGTTTCCTTACCAAGGAGGCAGCATCTAGACATGTAAAACAGTTTACCTTACATACAATCCCATTTCAGAGGTGATTTTATTGTCTCTAAAAAAGGCATTACTACTCATTAGCTACTGGACTCTGCTTTAAAAGCCCGCTCTGCTTTTAAACCAGAGTCCAGTAGCTAATGAGTAGTAATGCCTTTTTTAGAGACAATAAAATAACAGGGAGGCTATTTCAGGAAAAAAGAAATCATTTTAGCGGTGTAACCGCAGAACAATGGTGCCACAGCAGATTAATGGATGCGCCACATTAAACAACATGATAAGGTAATATGTGATCATTTCAATTAGTAATTTCACTCCCTGAATTCCAGAACTGAAGATTAAGGTAGATAAAGTAGAATTATCATCACATTTATGAATGTTTTTACTTTCATACAATATCTATGTATCTTATAAGCTCTTCTTGTATTAAAAAGCAAACTGTATTCAACTTTTTTGATCTATTCATCAATATACCAGCATAATGTATCTGGAATTTAAGTATGGCTAGAATGGGATCAATTTGTATTTTAATATAAATATTCACAGGAAGGATAATCAATACATTTTCTAATTAGGCTTTACTATCATAACCATAAATATGCCTTTGTTTGTTTTCCTAACATAGAATGTATTATCAACCACATGAAGTCTTTTTGTTTTTCCTTTAGTGGATGACCAGTTAAACAAAAATTGAAGCTAAATATAAAGAGAATAAAGTGAAATTATCATTTTTAAAAAGTGAAGAAAGTATGGAGAGTATTTTTAGAACCAAGGATTTTCCAAATCCAAGGATCAGAATTCGTATAGTTAGGAAGTGATTCTGATCCTGGGCCAGGTCCAGTTCTTCCTGATGGTGAGAAACGACTGTTTCTCTGCCCTGGGTCTCCTCAGTCCTCCTCTACCAGCATTTTGAGGCAAACTCACTGGAAACATGCATTGAGTGTTCAATCAATCTTAATGAATCAGCCACAGAGGTATTTTTATGTAAAATTATGCTTTGTTATTTGAGAAGGACGTATTTCTGTACACATGCGTAACCACAAGTGTTTAGTTAATACGAGGTTTGTGATCAGTTCTTCCACCTTCATGTCTAAGATGGTAACAGGAAAAAGTTTTTGTTTTCTTTTTTTGTGGTGGCAAGTTATAAATTTACATTGGAAATGTATGAGAGTTTCTGATAGCTGTAGATTAACATTGATAACTTCACAGGAAATATTTTAAAAGCTCAACATTTGAATATTTTGCATTAATAGTGAAGAGGCCTATTTAGTGAAATCTAAAGATGGATTGTGAGTGTGGCTGTGGTGCCCATTGAAAAATGAAGAAAATGTAATGATTTAAACCAATTTGAAAAACACTAACCCACAGTCTGTGTCTTACTTGCCTCCTGGTCAATATGATTTACAATGTATGATTAAAGAGGTGTTAAGTTTCTTTAAACATGTGCAAACGAAGCCTAAGATTCATGAAGGCTGAAGGTGTGAGTGACTTATTTAAAACCCCTTCTGTTCAAACAAGCTTACTGGCTTTTTTGTGATGGTATAAAACATACAGCTTTAACCTCAATAGCTTAATGCTCCCTCTGTACTTAAAGTATTGAGCAAGGCAGTATCATTTAATGTAAAAGTTTCTTTTCTGGCAAACAGAGCTTTACTTCACGACTGGGATAACCCATTACCCAAATCCCAGCAATACAGTTTTCCATGACAGTCAGCCTTTCTGGTTTCTCTGAAAGTGGCCTCTAAAGGGTGAAAAGTTTCTCTTTGGCTTAATGCTAGTGAGTGGAAAACACGACCGTGAGGGCAAAGTGACCTTGCTTTCCTTACAGAGTTGGGCAAGTCGCCCTTTAGATACAACAAAAAGTGTAGAATATTTTTAAAGAGATATTTCATTCTACTACAAGTGAGGTCAGAACTTAGTTTCCAAGTTTGAGAATTGGAACCACTTGCTACCACTTACTGTTACAAGTTTCAAGTGAGGAAACGAGAAATGTGAGAAAAGTGAAAATATATGTATCTGACAGTTCTTGACAGCGTTATCATAGAAGGTCAACTTGATTAATGTCTTTAGTGCAACGTGAAAATGAAAGCACACTATAAACCCTGAAAGCTCAGCCCCAAGAGTGTCTCACATCCAGACAAATCTGGCTGTAATGGTAGTTTCTCCACAACATAAATTGTGGGGAGGTAGGTGGATATTAACCCTTTGGTTTAGATGGTTATGTGATACAATACAGGCCCTATTGCTTATGTAGATATGCAATGTGAACCCTATTTCGCATTTGAGATTTTATTAAATATGTTATCATGAAGGGTAAAACTGTGAATCTATAAATGTATACTGTACACACACACACACACACACAACACACACACACACACAAATGTATATAGAAGATCTTTGAGCAGCCAAAATAGACATCATTAAAGTTCATGCTTGAAAGAATCCGATGTGTGTCCCTGGGAGTTCAGGGACACCAGGGAGAACTGTGAAGGCAGGTGGTCAGCCTGCCCCACGAGGAGACCACAACATTAAGATACTGCAAGTGTATTATGGCAGGTCCTAAGTCAAGGAAGGGTGGTAGGAAAAGGTGATACTAATGCCCATGGGCCACATAGGTGACAGTACTGATGCAGGGCCTTTGGAAGGGCACAGCATTCTCCCCTCACCCAGAAGGAAAAGTATTGATTTGCCTGCAACATGGGATTTTGGCAATAGCTTGAAGATGATGACTGATAGTGGCACTGTAAGAGGACTTGTTGACCTTTCTATTCTAGTCTCCTCCTGGGCTGCAACCTGGAGATGCCAGACCCCAGAAGAGAGAGAGAGAAGCTAGTTGTGGTTGTCAAGGCTGAGAATCATGTTGGACAAGGGAAAGCAAAAGAGACTTATAGAGCCTGTAGTCTTAAATTTTAAACGGAGTGAAATCAGCTGGGACTTTTGCACAAATGCTAATAGTTGAAAAATCATGGAATCTGACTGAGATCACATTATTGGACAAGGAAGCAAGATTGATTTTTTTGGAGCTGATTTGACACAGTGGTTATAAAGAAAAAAGTCACATTTCTGTTTTACTAAGTGAGGAATTAATCTCATATCCAACACCCTTTTCTTTCCCTGAGTGGTTATGTTGAATGAATGAATGCATGAATGAATGAGTTTGAACCTTATTGCTAACTGCAGTGTTAAATGCATGTTTTTTTTTTACATTTAAAACAAAGTCAAAGCCTCAGTGAGCAGATGGTGGAAGCTTTTATTTTCCAAGAGACAAAGAGCCTGCTCATGCCCTTTAACTCGCAGCAGTGGGAGACTGCAGTCTCCCCCATGGGTAAAGTCAGCCTGAGTAAATCACAAATTGTCAGGAAAGCCCATCCACAGCTTTCACATTTTAAATTTTATTTGAATTATCAAAAAATTCTGTTTTTCAATGAACTATTTTGATATGTGAGAAAATTAATACTTTTGTGTACTAGTGTTTTTGCTTTTATTAAAATGAATTAAAAATCCAGTTTAAAATGGATAATCAACCTCATCAAAAGGGAAACCAGGGTAGCCAAAATAAAATTTTAAAATCTCAATACTTGGTATTAGTGTTGACAGAGTCTAAGTTCCACAAGGATTTAAATTTGAGGATATGGACTAAAATAGGCCTACTGCCTTTATGCTACACCTTTTTTAAGAGTTATTCCAAGAAAAGCAGCAGAAACTATGTACGCTGTTTGTGGTTTCACGGCATAGGATATTTGCTGTTATCAGAGTCTCATTGTTTGAAAGAGACTTTTTTCTAATAAGAATCTGAAAAACCTCCTTTGGAGTCAGAGGCATGCATAAATAGATATCATTTGCCTTTTAATGGGGCTTTCTGGTGACTCCACAGTTTTAAATTTTTCTATATGCATCAAGTATTCCTTGCTGAGCGTTCTTCCTATGTCCTCTACAAATATGGATGGAAATAATTATATGGAGGATAGCTTCATATGATGATGTCACTCTAGAGAAAACCTGCACCACGGGGAGCATTTCCAGCAAAGTATGGCAGAAACTGCAGGGTAATCAAAGTGCAAATTCCAATTTATTTAAGCAATATTGTTCTTGCTCCTCCATTTCACAAAGCTGTCCTTTCCCATTAAATTTTTGAAAGAGAAAGAATGAATTTCAGCAGCAGAAATCTGAATGCTAGTTGACCTTTTTGAAAACTCTGCGTGGAATGCCAGCATCAGATGTCTTTTCACACATGTGGTGACAAAAGGAAGAAATTGAGGCTTATAAGGAGTAAGTCGAATATATGCAAGACTTGATGCCATCCAGCTAGGCTATTATTCGAAAGGAAGTCTGTGTGTACTGAGGGGAGTGTATTTGTTGATGGCCCATGAAGGGCTTGAACAAGATATGTGTTGAAGGATTTCTGGACATCCCAGGGCCTGGGTTTGTTTGATCAGGGGCATAGGTGAATGAATACTCCATAGCAAGTGCCTTTTGCTCTCTGGCAACACACAAACAGATGAATATAGAGAGAGTTGATAACGTCTGTATATTGGTGACAATTTGACAGAGTTAAGTGGTTTTGCTTATTTAATAGTTTATTCTTTCATCAGGTGATTATAAACCATCAATGATGTATCGGTTGACAATGTACTAGGTGGAGGGATGACAAACTTCAAATAAAATTCAGCTTCTGCCATTAGTAGGCTCATAATTAGAAGAGCTTTTCTTATTAGTAGGCAGAACTCTACAACTCAGTGTAATTCTGTGGTGGAAGGAGGCTCGAAGGGTGCCGTAGGAGTACCCCAAAGGGAATCTAATCCAGGTTGGTCAGAGAGAGAAGCTTCCTAGAAACAGTAATGTCTGATGTCTGATTTGAGTCTTTAATGATCAATCCATCAGGAAGGGGTGAGGTGAAAGGGTTTCAGAGCAAAGGGACTAATGTTTTCAAAGCACCAAATTTAAGAAAAAGCAAGGTTAATGGTAAACAAAAGCACTTCCCTTTTTTTAGAGAGAAGGTGTGAGAATGAGGAAAGCATCACATGGAGAAAAAAAAGAAAGAGTTTGTCTGTAGTCTTATCTTCTACGTTGTGTTTAAAATATGTGGATTTTATAGTAAAGGCTAGGGTAGCTAATGACTCAATTGTTCTTAGTCTCACGCTCCAGGGGCCCTTGTTTTGGGACTCATGCTTAAGAAGGTTTTCATTTCATAGTCACAAAAGGAGAAAATGCTATAAAAGAATACAAGGCCACTTTTGTACTCAGGTTTTAGTACTCATTGCTGGCCCAGTTTAACACGTAATCTCAAACATCAGCTTTTGTGACTAACATTTAGTCAGCAGGCAAACACTTCTCCACATTTCTGGCACTGTGTCTAGAGGGAATGAGGTCTGTGTGATGTGAAGTTCTATGGATATGCCACTGCCATCCCTAGAAAATGGACAGGCAAAATAGAAAGAACTTAAGAGGGGAAAGGTGGAGAGAATTTTAAAATTTGAAAAATGTATGTTAACTGATCACCCATTCTCAGATAACATGCCTACGGTACACTCTTGCATATCTAAGAACAATCTCCAAACAGGACAAGGAGATCCATTTACTTGTTTATCTTCATGCCTAGTTTATAGAAAAAAGGAGACAGGAATTAGGGTGATACTTCTAAACTTTGCATAGGAAGGCTGAGAAATATTTTACACTGTTAAATATTTGTAATTATTCAAAATATTTCTTTTTCTATGTATATATACCCCCCACACACATGTAATATATGCATAAATATATATACATAAAATGACATAATTTTATGTTGAATGATAAAATTTAAATGGCTTTATTTATATCAAAAGATTTAATTCTTAAACATGATAAAAATTTAATCTTTATTTAATGTTTTGATTTATAATGATTTTTCCTTTGCCTTTTAAATTTATAGGCAATTTTGAATATTTTGAAAGAAAAGACTTGAGAATATGAACAATAATTTTTTTTACATTTAACCTACATCTTCACTGAAAATATATTCCACTTTTGTATACTTTGAATATTTTTTAATCCTTTATATCATTATCTCTAGAACATAAATTGTATAAAAATCCACAGCATGACATAATTAGTAATTTTTCTAAAATGCATATTACAGAATATATAATAATCAGTACATTTTTGTGACATATTTTTCATTCTCACATCATCAGACTCCAAAAAGAATACCCAGACATGTACAATAATAATACAATTGAGTTGTTTTTACTGTGTTCGCAACCACATTCATGCAACAGCCATAGCTTTGCTTGTATGTTGAGACTTCGTTAGTATGGAGGCATATTTTTCACGGAAGGGGGAGATATTCTGTTTATCAGTTTGTTATACTGATTTATAGTTTGTATAGATTTAACTCTATGTTGTGAGTATCCATTTGTACTCTTGCTGAAGGCCCTGCAACGTGTTAAGAGTAGGTTTGGTTACTGAATATCTTGAGCAAGGGAGCAGCATGATTGTTACTGCATTTGAGGACAGTTACTCCAGTGGAGACAATGACATCAGTTGGAGGCTGATCTACCTCTTTGTGGGTTGTGTTTTCTGTCTAGCTTGAGCTTTTCTGAATGAACCCCACTGACTTCTTCCTGTGTCCCATCATCTGAGAAGTTCTGAGCCCTGCAACTATAGGTTTTCTGGTCAGCGAGTTCCTGGCCATAAGCCTATCCATTTTCAGACCAGGCATTTTAACAGCTCAACCACAGGCCTGGATAAATTGAAGGTCTTCTGCTCTTAACCTAAAAGGAAAATTGAGAATCCATAGGAGTCTGTCTTGAGTTTCAAACCCAAGGTTCATGCAATATCTAATACCAACCATTAACCACAGAGACTGTTCAGGCAAAATAACAATGTTTTGAGCCCATAGCAAACTCATTGGCAGATTGGCAGGAAAGCCCACCAGATTTGAGCAGCAAAATAAAGAAGACTCTCATTTAGACTATGTGAAACCTCCAACCTGACCGCTGCCCCAGGGACTCTGCAAGGTTTCCCTCAATCCTCTCAGGTTGCAGTTTTCCACTCTGATCTACCACAGGCTCCTGTGGAGTCAGCCATCTGATGTCTTCAAGTGAGAAATACAGAAGAGCTAGGTGGGTTTGAGAAGCTATTGCAAATATTCTGCATAGATTCATTTTATGGGCAGGAGGGAATTAGGAGAACAGAAACCAGTTTTGTTTTTCTTCCAAAGCACTTTTTATTCTGGTTTCAACCTAAAATTGAAGGGGAAGTCTGCCTACTGTCAAGCTGAAATAAGTTGTAGAATGCAACCTAAGCAACAGCTAGGGATCCTAATTAAAGTTTTTCTTAGATTGACACACGTAAAAAGCTTTCTTCTCTATTTTTATCTAAAGAAAAAAATAGAGAAGTTAAATTTGATGGTAATGCCTTGATAACATCAACTTTCTAAAATGAGAAGTAAATTTTGTTTAGAAAACATGCCCTGTATAATCTTAGAATGCTTTCATGTTTTATCATGTTTGAGGAGAGAATATATCTTGATTTGAATATTGAAGTTTAATACGTACTAAATTATTAACCAGGAGACGAAATTGAGTAGTTCTGATAAATTCAAATTTATATGTAGAAATGTATAATTTATGTATACATGCATAAATTTACATATATGATAATATAGAGATGGAGTAGTAAAGTAGTATTTTAATAAACAACGTAATTTCTGTTTTCAGTTTGCATAGAATTTATGAATTTCTCATCACATCAGTAGTAATTCTGAGATGGATTTATGTAATTAAAACTAGATTTAAAATGATTTTAAAATCTATTACAGTGATTACTTTTATTAGCAGTTTTATTTTGCTCTAATACATTTTATTCTATTTTATGCACCACATCTCTCCATTTCCCCATAGGAGTGAGAAGTGGCAGCATCATCAGCTCTAAAGACAGCTTTATACAAGATTAGCATCTTCAGCAAGAATGTCAGAGGCATGTAGATGAGGAAAATGTAATCACAATCACTCACTATGAATTTCTTAGGACAAAATTATACTTAAATGGCAACAAAAGGTGAACTTAGTTAAAATGATTGATGGACAGTTCTTCCTTGCTAAGTTTCATTCACAATAGCATAGGTCATATCCAAGTATGTTTTCATGAAACAGAGGATTGCTTTCTGGTCTTGGTTTGGAGTCTGCTGCTTAATCCATGTGGGAACTTGGTCAAGTGAAGCTAACTTTTTCCTTCCTCAGTGGACTCATCTATAAAATGGGGAGAATAACAGTATTTATTAGGATGTCATCTAGGTGAAATCGTACTTATGTGTTGTAAGAATTAAATGCCATGGCATGACTGAAGCACTCAGCACAGAGCCTGGGAATAGTGAGTACTCATCATATATGTTAACCATTATGATAGTACCTGGAAAATGCATTTTACTTGAACAGCTATGTTTTTCTTTTCACTTATCTACAGTAATTGACCACACTGGATATTTGTTTTGAACCATAATGAGGATGAAATGGAAAGATAAAGCCATTTATCCCTCCTATTTTAATTGCAAAGCGTCATCTTTAGTGAACTTCAATTATAAACTCAGGGACAAGAATATTCTTTATGAGAGCAAAGCTGAAGAGAGCAGAGGCTGCAAAGAATTGTGACCCACTTAGACATTCCCTCACAAGCCCCAGGACAAAAGAAAATTGGTCTCAAGCAACAATTCTTTTGGCCACCTGGATCATGTCTGGCCAGGATAGAAGAAGATGGTTTTTGTTTCACTAATGGAATTTTAAAAGCATTACTCCCAATCTTTCTGTGGGTAAGTTTAGACTCAGTAGAGAGCTCAGCCTGATGTGCAACAAATCTGGAGTTGGCCAACAGCATGTGTGGCTCTCCCAGATGCCTGAAGACATTAAAGATGTGTAGCCCCGACTGAGAGCCTAGCACAGTAACCACATGGAGGCACAAGCCACAGAATGGAAAACTCACAGCTTAGCACTTTGGAATATTTATTTTGTCTACTTTTAAATATTTAGTCTGGACTATTTAAACTAATATTTTATTGGTGTACACACTTGTCCAAATTTACAGCAGCTGACACTGCATGAAGCTTTGGAGATGCAGGTTCACAGCTAGCAGATTGTTTAGAAAGCTCACATGTGAAAAACCAGATCTTTCTGCAAATGTAGATAAAAAGTGGGTCAAGCCAAGTGTATGGAAAATGAGATAATGGGAGATTTGGAGAATATTCCCATGGGGGCCAGTTTCTCTGATGTCCAACTGAACTACATATTAATGAAGGATGAAAACCTCTTGCAACTGATAAGCAGGCTGTCTCCTGGCAATTATCATAGCTTCTGTTGCAAATAGGTACATTATTTGGATTTTATCCATTCCTTGACTTGCTCTCTGTGAGGAAGCACAGTCTCAAATAATTGCAGGTCTATTAGCACATCAATTACCTAAAGACCTTGATTTTAGCAAGGAGTGGATTTTAATCAATCGCTGCAAATGTTATCGAGAGATTAGTTGTCCCAGAGAATAAAATTAACTACAATTAGACTGTAATAACTTGTGAGTGCCACTAGCATATATTTTCTAGTTCCTGTACAATTAATGCATTTTACTGCTTCCTGTATAAAAAACGTTTAGACCTTTCCATAATAACTAGAATTAATGTTGCCTTTTAATTTGCTTCCTTGTAAGGAACCAAAAGGACACAACTAAACTAATATATAAATAACTCACACTTTAATATACTGAGTTCTTACTAAATAAGACAATTTGAGATAATTAATAGAAACTAAAGAGTTTATTAAAGGGATTTTATTTCAATCCTGAAATTGAATCCAGTGTTTTTAAAGCATTGGTGATTGGATAGAGGAAATGATGAAGGAGGATAAAAGAAAATACAAGATTCAGTGATGGTTGATTGAGGTAAGAGTGACAACATGGCAGATGTGGGGACATGTGAACATTCAGTCGGGCATCCAGAAACACCTGAGGAGGGAACTGTATTAGTATGTTCTCCTGCTGCCAATAAAGATATACCCAAGAATGGGTAATTTTTAAAGGCAGGTGGTTTAATTGACTCACAGTTCCACATGGGTGGAAACGTGTCACAATCATGGTGGAAGGTGAATGAGGAGCAAAGTCATGTTTTACATGGTGGCAGGCAAGGGAGCTTGTGCAGGGAAATTCAAATTTATAAAACCATCAGATCTCATGATACTTATTGACTATGACAAGAGCAGATGGGGGCAATTGCCCCCCATGATTCAGTTATCTCCACCTGGTCTCACCCTTGACATATGGTAATTATTACAATTTAAGGTGAGATTTGAGTGGGCACACAGCCAAACCATATCAGGAACTTATTAAAGTGTTGCACTTGCTGTATTCAAAGTGAATGAGAAATTATTATGGTGTCTATAATAATTTACTTATAAACACTTTGACATATACTATGCAATATTAAGCATGTGCTACTTAGTTTGAGATTCAATTTTAGGGCCAGTTACTTTCTCTAATTAAGAATCCACACTCCAGTGGTGGTAGTTAGCATTACATGAGGAAGGCTAATTCTAAAGGTGGCTACTAGAAGTCCTTAACTATCCGTATCTTAAACAGCACCTGAGAATATGCTAATTAGCATAGTGAATGTCAGACACGGATTTGCTCAGTGTAATTGGTGGCCTGTTATTTAGCATGGCTGGTAGAACTGTACTCTGACTGGTTAGATGGCATGAAAACTGTCTCAGAGATGTGACTTGGCTAAAATCTTTTGTTGATATTACAGGCACTTGCATGAACAGCATGCAGGAATTCGGGGGGGCTCAAAGCCAGCTTTCTCAAGGATGGCCCTGATGCTTTATTCCTTAGAGGCTCTGTGGCTGGTTCTCAATTACTTGGTATGACAAAAGTCACAGTTTCCCATCTCCAGAATGTTTTAACATCTATTTCGAGTGAAACTTTCATGCAGGGTGGTGGTTACAGCATCTACGCAGGCAGAAAGTGAGGTTTGGTGTAATTATTTCAGGTTTGATTGTATACGAAAAGTTTAGTCGATCTTTGTAGCACGATTTAGCTAAAAACTTACTTTCATTATAACCTGGTCACAGGGTTGTGGAGGAATAGCGAACTTCCGTTCACCTCAAACTACTCAGTGATTAGCTTTCTCCACCAAAAATAATTTGAGAGTTATTCTTGTCTAAATTGGCTTAAGACACTTTGCAGCAGGGCATAGGATTATTCCTGTTTGGGAATTAGATAACAGTACTCCCTTTGGAGACTACAAAGTTCAGGCATATGTAGTTAACTTACGATCTTTCTAGTGTTATAGGAGGACTCCAATACTTTGAGGCTAAAGCATGGATTCTTCACTTAAATGTTGACCCTGGATGTGGAAAAATTACATTTTTACTTTTTTGATCCAATAACAGAATTTAGGACTTATTTTTGAGAAACTACATCTTACAGGTACCTGTGATTTTTGTTACCAATGTGAATCACAGAAATTTTTCACAACATCTTATGGTTGTTATACATAGCTCTAAAGATTATTTAGAATCATCACCACTTGAAAATTATTAGAGCAACTGCTAAATCTCTTTATTTAATATATCAGCAAAGAATTGCATTAATTACTACATCATTAACTTGTTTTCTTATATTTTGAAATTTAATTTCAGTATAATTGGTTTTCTTCATTCTATGTATTTTATGAATTTAAAACATTATTTGAGGAAGGGAATCAGTAGAAATCACCAAACTAAAAAGGGTTTCATGGCACAAAAAAATGATAAGAACCCCTCACCCAGAAAGTTCCTTCAATGCCAATCACATTCCCAAAATTAATCCAAATTGCCTGAACTATTTCCTTGTTTATGTGTTGTCATAGAAGTGAATTATATACATATATATGTGTGTAGGATAGGTTGGGTTGAACTGTCATAAAATAAAAAATAAGGGCAGCTAGTATGGCAGATTCAGGAAAGGAAGATAATGGAGTAAGAGTAAATTTGTTATATGTTTTCTCAAAAATCTTTTTTCCACATCATGCTGCATCATCAGTTAAAAGGGAAAAAAGTCCATTTTCCAGTTTGTTGGATAGAGGAAGAAAATTTCATGGGGAATCATTTATTAAGTATCTTTACCAGACTTCTCTCCTGCCTCTACATATCCTCTTATGGGCAAAGAGGCTCATGAACTAAAATAGGCATTTGGGGTAAAGGATACACAGCTATAATACTGGACCATAGACTTTAAGGCCTTGGGCCAGCCACCTCAATGTTTTAGATTTAATTTTAGTGAAGAAAAAAATGTCTGACAGCAGCTTGACTCAGTATCTTGACTCAGCTTCCTTACCTCCATATGTGTGTGGCCCAAATTAGAAAGTGGTTTTCTGATCCTTGACTACACTAATCCTTGACTACACTGATCCTTGACACCTTGACTAAGGTGTCAATGCATGGCAGGTCTTCCCGGAGAACCCTTGATCTGCCCATTTGTGAAACCTGGAGAGAATGACTAATAAGTGCCAGTGAAATCATGGAGAGGACTTTCATAGGTCTTGTTTGACTCCTCGGAGTGAAATCATGGAGAGGACTTTCATAGGTCTTGTTTGACTCCTCGGAGTGAAATCATGGAGAGGACTTTCATAGGTCTTGTTTGACTCCTCGGAGTGAAATCATGGAGAGGACTTTCATAGGTCTTGTTTGACTCCTCGGAGTGAAATCATGGAGAGGACTTTCATAGGTCTTGTTTGACTCCTCGGAGTGAAATCATGGAGAGGACTTTCACAGGTCTTGTTTGACTCCTTGGAGGTAAGTCTTATTAATATCTGTCACTGGAAACCTTGAGTATGGAAAAGCAAAAGCTTTGAACATTGACTTGTCAGGTTTGAGTCCTGACTATGCAAGCCCCTTACTAGTTAAATGATCTCTTCACGTCACTTCCTCTTCCAAAACTTCACTTTTCACATCTATGAAATGGCAGTCATCATTATCATCATCATCATCATCATCATCATCATCATCTTTATCAACTTGTCTCCCTTTGGGATGCTGTGAGGTTTAAATCACATGCAAATGATATCTAGCTTAATGTAGGTACTTATGGAATGTAAATGGCTCCACATCCATTCTCCTGGGGTCAGATAGCTTTTGAATGCTCAAAAGCCTCTACTATGGCAAATTTGCTGTCTCAGAAAAGCCTGTTTCAATAAATTCTCTTTTATTTTTCATGTTTCTTTTCTTAAAAGTGTGGAGAAGAGCTACAACTTGTCTTTATTGCCATTTCAGTGAATAAAGACCAAGTCGTTTATTGTAAAGATTAATGGTCTGAGGGAACATAGTAAAATTAAGCAGCAGAGACAGTGCCTGATTTTCCACATAAAAACATATTCTTTCATTTATTCAGTCATTCAGTAACCACGTCTTCATTTCAGGTGCTCATATCAAAAACCCAGGGAAAATAGGGTAGAAAAAACAAAATGTTCGTTGATAGGAGCTGTGGTCTTTTTCTTCAAGTAGCTTCCATTATAGTTGGAGAACAAAGCATTATCAAGTATCTTGTTCTTTTATGTGTTTCTGCATCTCATGAATTGACATACTCTCCACCATTGCTCTCTCAATCTAAGAGTTGTCTTTGTTCCTTTCTTTCTTTACATGTAATTTATTAGTAAATCTGCTCTTCTTCACTCACAGAAAATAAACTGAACCCAATCACGTCTAGACCCAGACACATTCATTTCTTCCCTGGATGACCGAAATAGGCTCCTAGAGCATCTCCTTGCTTTCACGCTTCCACAATCAGTTATCCCCACAAGAGCGAGAGCGATGTGTAAAAATATGTATACTACAGATCATGTCACTTACCTGCTTAAAACCATCTAATGATTTCCTTTCTCATTTGAACTAAAACTCCAGTGCATTAGCATGGATTTCAGAGCCCAACAGGAGATACCCATGTATCTTCTCTTCTTCCCTCATCATCTTCCAGGGTCTTCATGTTACCTATTTTCTCTGCCTCTTATGACTCTTCCCCTTGTTATTCATAATTCACATTGATGGCTTCTTAAAAATGTCATTCAATTTTCAAAGACATAGTTTATGGGCATAGATCACTTGGCATCATTTCAACTTACTCTGATTCTCTGTTTTGCAGTGATCACTATTAGATTTTTGACTGCTAGTTTATCCTGTCTACCAAGCATCATCTAAATCCTTACCCATTTTGGTCACATCCCCTTCTTGGTGATATCCTGTACTCCTGGAGTTTCAATGAACATCCACATGCATGATCCCCCCCACAATGGTGGGGACTATGCCTCCTCCAATTCACTGTTGTATCCCTAGATTTAACACCCAGTGTAGTACATGGGAGGAATTCAATGAATATTTATTGAATGGATGTTTGATGATTCCAAGATCTCTCTATCATTCATGACCTTCCCTTGGAGTTCGCAGCTATTAACTGCTACTGGGAAATACAGGGATTTAAAAATTGTGTTCAAAATGGAGTTTGCCATCTTCTCCCAAACTATTATTTTTTCTGTATTCTGTACATCAGTGAATGTTACTATCATCTCCAGGATTGCCTGAACCAGTAACAGTGACTTCATGGTTGTCCTGAGCAAATCTCTCCTCAGCCTAAAACGCTTTAATGGTTACCAATTGCTTTTGGGATACCATAGTTCGAACTCTCTAACAGGCCCTTCCAAGGACCTCATCAGCTAGAACTTCCTTCTCTAGTTTTGTAGCTCTCAACTGTGTCTGTATTCCTGCGTTCTTCCACATTGTATGCTCTGAGGCTTCCACAGAAATGCCTGCGCCTGTGTGTCACGCCTTCTGCTCCCTCAGATTGTAACACACTTCTCCTCTCCTGCCCACACCAGTGTCTGTCCATGCCCTGCCCTGACAGTAACCCCATGCAAGCCTCTCCTTGATAACTTCCCATCCCTTCTCAAGATTCATTTCCCAGAGGAAATGAGCTGTCTCTCTGGGCTTCCCTGGCGTTCTAACACATGGTTCTGATTTAGGATGCCTGGAGCAGCATCCTGAGAATATGTATTTTTAAAGAGCCCTCCAGGTGATAGCCCTGCAGCACTATCATGAATCATCATTTAGAAAATACTAACACACTGTATTGTAGTTGTCCATTTACTTGTCTGAATATTCCACTAAACCGTGAGCTCTATGTGGCAAGGAACGTATCTATCTTGTTCATTTTCTAAGAAACACTTACTCTAGCAATAAAGGACACTCAGTACATTGTGGTCAAATCATTGTGAAACCTCTGTGACTCCTCTTTGACTAGTTAGGGGCTCTGTCCTGTAACTGTCGGGTTGGAAGGTGGGAGTTTCTGGGTAAATGAAACATAACTAAGCAGTTTTAGTAGGACCTGTCTCACAGCAACCTATCATCATATTATTCAAATTTCTCCCATGGCATTGCAATCATTTCTAGAATCGTTCATGAGACATACATGAGAGCTTAAATCCTGAATGCTAATTGTTTCTCATTTTTTTATACAGAATTGAAAAAAGTTGCTGAAAGTCAAAGCCAGTATTAGCTTCCTTGAATATTCCTTATTCTTGACCAATATTTACTAAGTGCTTCTTTTGAGAATAACATTGTAGAATATGTGTTAAGAATAAATTGTTAAGTATAAATGTCATTGCAAAAGTCCAGGTAAATGTCAAGGTAAATGTAAGTAATGTTGAGTTAGATGGAACTTTACACACACACAGACACACACACGTATACACACACACACAGGTACACACACACACAGACACACATTTTAAGCTGGGGTAATGTTGCCTGTGAATGTTAAGTAATATTATTCCAAGTCTTATGCTGAAAATAACTTGAATGTTATCAATTGAAAGAGAAACGAAATGTTTTCCCCCTTAAGGACTATTTTTTTCTGTATAGCCCCTTGCATTGTACTTACAAGTTTCTACTAATTATCACAGCGCAGCTTTTAAAATTTTTTTTGTCATTTCCCTTCTTTCTTTGTCTCCATACAAATAATAAAAGGTATCTTAAATTGTGTTTGAAAATCAGTCCTAATCTCTGTGTTTTTAAAATGACATAATTAAATATGATTACCTCAGGGTGTTTCTATGACTCAGAAAACCGCATAAGATAAAAAGAGTTGCTCAGACAATTTACATGCCTTTCTCCTTTGGTATTAAGGATGAAGCCTGTGTTGGTAAGTCTGTCTTCAAATTACACAGGATAGTTGATTTCTTAAATAAAACATTTGTATTTGACTATTAATATAATACATAGTTACGGTAGCATATTTGGATAATTTACTAAAATATAAAAAGCAACCCATAATGCTATATGTGGCAGTAATCACAGTTAATATCTGATGTTTCCACTTCTTTTAAGGGAATGCAAAATAAGACTTCTCCTCAGCTGTTGTCCTCTATCAACTGGTAGAAGCTGCTAGAAATACTGTTTTGAGAAAGGCAGGAGCCAGTTTCTCAGCCCACATGGAAAGATAGTAATGATTGATGAGGAAAGGTTAACATGGGCATGGGCAGTGGCAGGGGCCTATAAATGTATGGGAACCGTGCCATGTATTTGCTATCTTTGTTGTTAATGTAATAGCCATGTGAACAAGCATGAATGGAACTTATTTTTTATATGAATAAAGCTAATTCTTAAGATTATATACTGATGGTATTCAGAAAGCTTTCAAACCCTCCTGCTCAGCCTATAATGTCCTCTTAAATGTGGATAGTTAAGCACATGTATTGAATTTACAGCATTAGCAAATGTGCATTTTAGTTGGTATTCCCTCTGTCATGGGCATGGCCCTTTCTATTAAGTGCATTCTCTCTTGAAAAATATATATTTCCTGCTAAAGGCTACCAAGCATATGGGATTCACCTATTAATTATTGCCTTTTAAAATGTACTTGCCATTGTTTGCTTAGTATTTTGCTCAGAAGAAAGCAAAAATGAAAAGTGGAATAGAGGAAGTGAAAAAAGAAAGACGAGAAGAAAGGGGAAAGGAAGAAAAGGTGGAAGGAAATGAGACGGCAACCAAGGAAGAGAAAATAGAGGTAGGAAACTTGAAAGGGATGGCAAAACACACAGATTTAGAGAGATTAATTGCAACAGCAACTCCCAAGCGAAAGGGAAGATGAATCCTTAAAAGGAAAGTGGAAAAGGCTAACCCCTCTCAGACAGTCTTCTCTGGGGATGCTGACTGGACACTCTGCCCTCCTGCAATCGATATGGTCATTTACAGTTAAGCTAAGGGAAAAGCTGATGGGTAACAGGGATCCCCACAATCATCCACTCCCGTGATCGAAGCTGTGGGAGTAGCACAGGAAGAAGTCTGCAGATGGATGAATGATGTCATGGAGCTGAGGTAGAGATGGGAGCCCTGAGAGAGTGGAAAGGCTACAGGCTCAAGTACTTTTCCTGTTGTGGGTGGGGCCCTGATGAGCTGAGTTTAAATTACCAGAACCAGAGGCAGGTCAGACACCAGACAGAGGAAGTGGCCAGAAGAGCTATGGGAATCTGAGCTGCAGGAGATTTTTGGTGTCCCATAATCACAGAGCAAAGAAGTAAGATGCAGGTCAGTGGCCTGCTTGCTAATGTTCCAGGGGAGAGCTGAGAATCCTTGAGCTGAACAAACTCTTTGTTAATGGCAAGAATAGAAACAGGTCGAAAAGCGTTGGTGCTAGATTTTTGCATGTCCCCTAATATGCCAGAGGTGAAATTGTGTTCAAAACCTGTGGCTTTGTGGAGATACCATAAGTACTTTGCATTTTGCTTTGTAAAGGAAAGGGTATTAATGCCCACCAATATGGAAGAACCAGTGGCTTCATTTGAAAAAGACAGTGCTTTTTTTTTTGAGACAGTGTTTCGCTCTTGTTACCCAGGCTGGAGTGCAATGGCGCGATCTCGGCTCACCGCAACCTCCGCCTCCTGGGTTCAGGCAATTCTCCTGCCTCAGCCTCCTGAGTAGCTGGGATTACAGGCACGTGCCACCATGCCCAGCTAATTTTTTGTATTTTTAGTAGAGACGGGGTTTCACCATGTTGACCAGGATGGTCTCGATCTCTCATGATCCACCTGCCTCGGCCTCCCAAAGTGCTGGGATTACAGGCTTGAGCCACCGCGCCAGGCCAAAGATAGTGCTTTCTGGTTACGAAGAGCTGTAGACAGAAAGTCACTCTTCTAGACTATGGAGCATCCACCTCATATAAGCAGAGTCTCAAACAACTAAGAAGGAATGAGCTAAAAATCTGATAGCTAAATTTAAGAGAAGTGGTTGGGATTGAGATGGTTGACCCGAAAGCAAATACTTTGAGGCAGCAATGATTAGAATGGTTGATGAATTTTCATAAATTCCTTTCTATTCTGACTTGCCTCTCATCTCTTTGGATAGCAAATAATGAACATTTTAAAAATGTATATATTAACTTGTTTGAATGACAGCAGCATGGATGCAATAGAGATAGCTCAGGGCGAGGTTAGCTTTTGAATATTTGCTCTGATTCTTACTATAATTCATATAGTTGTTATAATGATTAAAGAGTGCAGTATATAATTCTCTGGTACACAGAGGATTTACAATAAATGTTAGCTCTCATCTTCTTCTATTTATTCTAAAAGTTTAACCTTAGTTTATTGGCGGATACGTGCCAGGGCAAATTTTCACCAGTTGATGGTTTTGAGAGTTAAATAAAACTGTTCTTTTATAATAAACACTAATTCTAATGAAAACCCTTAGATGACTTCATCCCCTTGACTTTTTACAGTAAAATAAAAGAACATATACAATGGACATTTAGTTTCCATATAATATTTTTGAAATCACATTCTGTAAGTAAAGGCTGAAAGTAGCAAGGCAGGAAGGAGATGGCACACTCAAACAAGATGAAATTAACGTAGGGACTTTTTGTAAAGTTGCAGCAAGGTGAAGAGAGCTAGAGAGACCCAAAGTCAGAAGACAGGGCAGCCCGAGAGGAGGTTTATGACCCTCTATGAAGAAAAGCACCCAGCCAGTGCCAGCCAGCGGTTGAGCAGGGAGAGAACTCAGGACATGTCTACCCTGGTCTTGCTCTGTTCCTGCCAGATCCTCCCATTAGTTGAACTCAATGAGAAGCCAGCTTGGTTCATCCAGAGTGAATCTGGAGGAGGAAGCAAATGTTGTCCATAGTTGTGTGTATGTGTATTCACACTCACACAAAGTCGAAAGCAGTTCACTCCAGTAACTCCCATTTGAGTCTTCACCCTTGCTAGCATAAGGTTAAATGCTATATAATGTGATTATTTGGGTTTGGAAGACAAATAACTGAGGTAGTTAACTATATCAGGACAAGAGGTCAGAGCAGTGATTCATCACATAATTTTCAACTTCTTAGGCACTGCTGGGATAGCTGGGAAATGATTTAACAAGCCCCAAATTCAGTCTCTGCTCTTTAGAAAGAAGGAAGGATGCCTCCAAACTGAGATCAGATGTGAGTGGGTTAAAATTCCATCTGCTTTTTGAGAAGGGCTGAAATAAATTCCCCAGTGAACAGGCCATCTATTATTTACCTTACTTAATCCAGTGTTCATGGCACTAGAAGTTATCACCACGGGGATTTGAGTTTGGCCTTCTGACTAATAACCTTCTTGGGAGGGATTGGTTTTGCTCTGAGAGGAGGACTGGATGTTCTACCAGATGAAAGCTTTCAGATGTTAATGACATTGGATTCATCCCTGATCTGTTTCCTGGTGTTTGGTGTTTCACCTGAGGGTGAACTCAAGTGATAGCCAATTTAGAGATAATGTCCTACTCATGGCGTCTGACATTTGTTCTGCAAGAAAACCTAAGCAACTTGTGATTTCATGTACAATGAAAATGGGAGGTTGGGTATGGTGTCTCAATTCTGTAGTCTTAGTACTTCGGGAGACTAAGGCAGGGGGATGGTTTGAGGCCAGGAGTTCCAGACCAGCCTGGGAAATATAAGAGACGCTGTCTCTATAAAAAATAAAAATACGAGCCAGGCATGGGTGTGCATGCCTGTAGTCCCAGCTACTTGGGAGGCCTAGGTGGGAGAATTGCTTGAGCCTAGGAGTTTGAGGTTATAGTAAGCTCTGATTACATCATTGCATTCCAGCCTAGGAGATAAAGCAAGACCTTGTCTCTTAAAAAAAATGGTAAGTAGCAGTTTATATTTTCAGATGAATTAAGAGAAAATATGAAATCTGTAATTTATGAGGTAACAATTTAGTCAAGACTTTTTATTTGCAGGAATCTGAATTAACAAAGAAAACTAATCTTTGAGTTTGGGGAGCACTAGAGATGATAATCTCAATTAAACCTAGAAAACTCACTCAAGAATCCCTTTTCTCCTAAGCTAAAAATATGTGGAGCTATGGAGGCAGCAAACCATAAATGTCATTCAAATTCTGTCAATCTAAGGAATTTTCTGTATCATATATTGGCAATGTTAAGTTGATAGGGTTTGGTTGTGTCCTCACCCAAATCTCATCTTGAACTGTAGCTCCAGTAATCCACATGTCTCCTGGGAAGTACCCAGTGGGAGATAATTGAATCATGGGGGTGAGTTTTTGCCATGCTCTTCCTGTGGTAGTGAATAAGGCTCATGAGATCTGATGTTTCTTGAAAGGGCATTGCTTCTGCACGTATTCTCTTGCTGCTGCCATGTAAGTCAGTCCTGTTCTCCTCCTTTGCCTTCCGCCATGATTATGAGGCTTCCCCAGCCATGTGGAAGTATGAGTCCATTAGACTCTTTCTTTATAAATTACCCCGTCTCGGATATTTCTTCATAGCAATATGAGAACAGACTTATACGGTAAGTCACACTATTTCTAGTAATTAAATTTCTCTTGAGATAAGCCCGTCCTTTATTCCAGATACTTTTATAGATTTTTATGAACACAATGATGACGCTGTCAACCATGAAATTCCAAGAAATTAATTGCCTGGTAAAAGTAAGAATGGGCACCCAACTGGGTGTTACTGTAAAACATTCTAGAGAATGTTGTATCCATTGGAAAGTTCATATGTTGATACTTAAAATCACTTCCAAATTTTCTCAAATGGAAGTATGCTTCTACACCATGTACCAGAGTAGGCTTTTAAAAGCATAGGCATTACCTTTATGTTTTGTTCAATGCCCTGCACGTTTCCTCATTTCAATTAAAATAAAACCCAAGTCACTCATTGTGATTTAGAAGTCCCAGCACCATCCGGTTCCCACCTCATTTGCTGCCACGTTCCCTCTTACTGTACTCTGGCCGTACTGAGCTCCTTATTGCTCCTTAACTCTGCCAATCTTGTTCTCGCCTCAAGGTCTTTATGGCTTCTGTCCGCTCTGTCTCGATGGCTCTCGTCTCAGTCTCGTTCTTCGTTTGACTCCTTTCATGTGATCATTCAGGTGCATGTGCAAGTGTTTTCCTCTGCAGACAGTATCCCCGAAGTCCTTACGGAAACTAGTGTCCCATTCCAGTTAGCCTTGATCCCTGATCTTGATTTGCATTTTCCTCAGAGCGCACAAGGTATTGTTAACTAATTTATTTGTTTAATATGTTCCTATTGTTTGTCTTCCCTGTAGATTGTAATCACCTTGAGGGCAGATGCTTGTTTGGTAATGGACTTGTGATTTGTAGTACAACAGCTGGAAAAAAAAAATCACACCAACACACATACACAAATGGTTTCTAAATAACTTGAAAGAATGAGTGATTGTGCCTCTGCGTGGAAGCCCTGCATCCTGCATCCTGCATCCTTTTCTGATTTTCCATATAACCTTAAAACAAACATGACTTCCATTAAGTTTTCATATTTTTAAACTTTAGCTTACCACTGATAAAATAATATCAATTCTTGACTTTCTCTGAGAGTCACACTTTCCATAAGAATCTTGAAATTCTTACATACAAACTGCTTTATATGTCAAAATTATGTCTGACATCTGAGAACTGCGAGACAAGCTTGATAAATCTTTATGTTTTGAGTAGCAAACTAACCAGTGTTGTTAGATACAACTGGATGCCCTTTGACTTAATAAACTTGCCCTTCATACCTAGCATGATAAAGTCTGTGCATTGTTAAGTAAAAGGACATTTCTTAGTCAATATTTATTTTTCTTGTGTCTGTATAATATTGCTGTGCATGTGAGTTTGTTTTCATTGAGTAAATGTGTCGATCATATTGACGCAGGTATGGTCTATGAAACAGTTGTATTTGCTAATTTAAATTGATGAACTGCCATCCTCTTTTCCTATCTGACTCTCTTGGCTTGGATAACATGAATTAGTCCTTGAGAGAGGAATCATTGTTTTTGATGTGGACAGAATTGATCGTGTTTGACCATGGCATTCTAGTGCTACCTTTTGAGGGATCAGAGTAGGCAACCAGTCTGCTTTTACAAGGTGAACGCCATATGTAACTGTCACTCAGATCAAAAGCTTCCCTCCTGCCCTTAGTCATTTGCCTCCAAAAGCCACGACAGATTTTTATTTATTAACTTTTTTTAGAGACAGGTCCTCTCTGTGTTGCACAGGCTAGAGTACAGTGGCATAATCAAAGCTCACTGTAACCTCAAACTCCTAGGTTCAAGTGATCCTCCTGACTCAATTGCCTGAGTAGTCAGGGCTATAAGCACATATCACCATGCCTCGCTAATTTTTTTTTTCATCTTTTGTAGAGATGAGGTATCACTGTGTTGCCTGCACTGGTCTTGAACTCTTGGGCTCAAGCGATCTTTCCACCTCGGCCTCCCAAAGTGCTGGGATTACAAACATGAACCGCCATTCCAGGCCCCACAGATTAATTTTTTTTTTTTTGCTCTTTCACTTCGTATGAGTAGAATAATATACTGCATACCTTTTGGAGTGATTGCTTGCTCAATGTATTTATCCATCTTTGCATGTAGAGGTATTTCTTCTTTTTTTCCTTGATATGCAGTGTTTTATTGTCCATTATCAAAATTTCTCTTTACCCAGTCTATTGTAGACAGACATTGTTTTTATTTCCAGTTTGAGGTTTTTATAAACAATATGCCATGAACATTTTATATATGTCTGTTGGAGTTCATATATATACCTTCCTGCTGGATATATGCCCACAGCTGGAATGGCTGGGTGTGTATGTGTATTCAGATTTATTAGATACTGCCAAGCACTTATCAAAAGTAGTTGTATTCAAGGTCCCACTGTCGGTGTGTTAGAGTCTAATTTTCTCTTTATCCTTTCAATTTAGCCATTCTGGTGGGTGTTCAGTAGTGTCATATCTGATTTTAATTTGCTTTACTTTAATGACATGGAATGTTAGACATCTTAGGATATACTTATTAACCATTTTGAGATTCGAAATTATATTTGTTCTCCATTTCTCAAAATTCTTCAAAGCTGTCTGCGTGGAAAACTGTCATAATAGCCTTCCACAGCTACAGTAACTTGAAGGTACATGACAACACCTGGACATGATCAAAGCACAGCTTGATCCCTAGGGTGAGTAACAGTCTGTAACAGACAGTCAGACTGCAATCACTCAAGCTATGTTAAAAACTCACCTCAGAGATTTATATTGACCAAAGCAAAGACAGATCTTGATCCTAGGACTGTAAGAATTAAAGTAGAAAATACAACCCTGAACGATAATCCTGGCACTGAATTCTGGTAGGAAAGTTTCCCATGAAAGATGGGACTTGGCTCACAGAGTATGCACCAGGGATGATTTTCAAAATATTTTATGACCAGTAGAGCATAAGCACTGAGCAGTCATATGAATCCCACCCACAACAGACTTACAGCTCAATGGATGCATGCCAAGGCACTTCCATCCTGGGTACCAGGACAATATGGACCAACAGGAGATAGCAGGTATTTAAGAAAAAAGGGATGCACGCACACACATATGCACGCGCGCGTGCACACACACACACACATATATATTATAAATAAGCACTTTTCTTCATAGTTTGCTTAGAACTAGACCCTAAGTTCAGTGTTGAAAAATGGGTTAGCTAGTTAACAAATATCACTGATTTCCTGTGTAAAAATACACAGATCAACGTCTTCCCATAAGCAAATGTGCTTGTATCTTTAAATTAGAAATAATATGTTCCTCATTTGTTTCAGATAATATAGGTTCCCATTTGAAAATCAATAAAACCTATTGTCAACAGAAAGTATTTTGGTGGGGAAATTAAATGTGCGTTCACTGAAAGTTTCAGATTCGTTTTACATTCAGTGAGATAAGGAATGTGAGACATGTAACATACAAATATTTTCATTATGTGAATATTTAGATAGATAAAGCACCATTTAAATGTTGCTCTGAATTCAGAACAGAAGCTACAATCTTCCCTACTAAAATTTTAAAAATCTTCTAATATTTGTAATGTCTTAAAACCTTTAGTTTTCTTCATCAGTAGTGTGATTTGATAAGTGAAAGCTTATACTATATAAAATATTTTCGTAAGATATTTATGCACAAAAACTTCATTGAAAAGTAATCTATATTCAGAATATAAGCTATACTCATATTTATAAGCTCTACCAAATTTTTTTTTTTTTTTGAGGCGGAGTTTCGCTCTTGTTACCCAGGCTGGAGCGCAATGGCGCAATCTCGGCTCACCGCAACCTCCGCCTCCTGGGTTCAGGCAATTCTCCTGCCTCAGCCTCCTGAGTAGCTGGGATTACAGGCACGTGCCACCATGCCCAGCTAATTTTTTTGTATTTTTAGTAGAGACAGGGATGTTCACCATGTTGACCAGGATGGTCTCAATCTCTTGACCTCGTGATCCACCCACCTCAGCCTCCCAAAGTGCTGGGATTACAGGCTTGAGCCACCGCGCCCGGCCAATCTACCAAAATTTTAAAAAACCTCATAATTGTGTAGTGACAAATCTTATGACCTTTCAATTACCTACTGCATTTGATTTTATTTTTAGTGCTTTCAGTTATCTTCTGATACTCAGATATTTTACAGTGAATTAGTTGTGACGTGGAAGAGTTTTATCTTCCTTGTGGGGGGTATGAATCATTATTCCTTTCATCTTATGAGCAGTATTTTTCCATAGTCATTTGACTAATAATGAACTATTTAAGCATTTCTGAATATAGAGAGTAGGCACCAATTTGACGGTCATTTATTTGGAATCTGGAAAATGATCTTATAATGTTAGTGATAATGTTAATTACTTCAAAGGGATGGATTTAACATCTGAGTGGAGAGACTGAAACATGAGAAACTAATAAAGTCGCTAAAACATGCAAACAGCATCTATAAATAATTTAGCTTTATGTTTATGTAGCATTAGAAAAATAAGTTAATTGAAATTACATAGAATATTTTAAAGTTTGATTTACTTTTATATTATCTGTCTTTACCTTCATTATTTATAAGATTCTCCTTGCTTGAATTTTGATGTCAGTATCTTATGTGTAATTTTGTTGCTCTCCACTTCAAAACTTAAATAAATCGTTGCCCTTAATATTACCTTTATGAGCTAGACATTTCAGTCCCTTTGAGAAAATGTGAGCATCTCTAGGTCAGCTTGCTTTTATAATAGTTTTGGGAAGCCCAAAGCCTGAATATAAATAAGCATATTTGAAAGCCTGTGGCGGAGTGGTGCATAATGTGTAGGTAATGACTGAATTCTCAATTCAGGCCGGCTAATAAACTAGAAAACGAACATAGCTGATTTAAACAAGATCTGGTGGAGGGAAAAAAATTTACTTACCGCTATTCTTCTTAAAATGGGTTATGCGTGTTTTTTAATTATTACTACCATTGCCCTGAATTAATTAAGAAACCTCAGCCTTGCTACACATTCTGAAATATAGACAGAGATGTGGTACAGGGCCAGCAGTTGACAATCTACTGAAACTGCCAGGAAAAGAAACATGGGCCAACTGGCCTCAGTGAGAACAAGGCAATTGGCTTGGAAAGATAAAAGAGACTTGCAAACACTCTCCATGGGCAGTAATGGGTAACAGTATTTGCTTATTTTCCTCAGTATGTACATTGGAATGGGTAAATATGTAAAGTTTCCTTAATAATTTCTAACAAACTTGCATTTAGTTATTTTGTTTTCTTTTTAACTATAGCAATATTTTGCAGTGCAGCATAAAACAATGATGTAGGAAGAAGAAAATTCATTTATTGTTAATGAGGGGGAAAGAACATTGGCGAATAACATTCTCTTTTCAATTATTCTTAATGCAAATTTGTATTAAAGTTACATATTTATTGTCTTAGAAAACTGTCCTGACTCAATGTAGAATCCACCCAATATTATGGTTCTGGATTTTAAACAAATGCCATACAAGTGGCACTTATTCATTTAATAAATATCCATTGACTATATTAAGTAGCTTGACTTAGCCATTCTACAATATATACTTATTTCAAAACATCATGTTGTACATCATAAATATATAATGTTTGGAAAACTCTGTCCCTGTCGTGAAAGCCCTCCCCCTCCCCCACAAAGAGGCTCCCTTATCTCTCACTCTACATACCGCTCCAGCCCTCCCGCCCGGCCACAGCCACCTCCCGCCCGGCAACCGGCTGACCAATCACCGTCCGCCTCATCAGCTCTCCCCAACTTCCTGCCTCCCGGCTTCCCGCCTCCCAGTTTCCCGCCGCCCAGCTTCCCGCCCAGCGGCTTAAACTGACCAACCGTTGCCCGCCACCTCGGCTCTCTCGGCTTCCCCACTCCCTCGGCCCTTCAGCCCCCTATAAAGGAACTCTGCTCCTCTGAGCGGGGCGGCCGTTTTCCTCTTCTTCCCGGCTGGTCCGCCCGGAGGCTCTTTCCTCTCAATAAAGCCTGAACTTAAGACTTTCTTCTAACCTGCGGCCCGGTTTTTTCCGAACGAGCTCAGTCCTCCCGCAGAGGGTAGGTCGGACATATACAATTTTTCTTGTCAATTTAAAAGAATTAATTGCGTGCCAAATGGCAGAAACTGCTAGTTGTTCACCAATTTCTTTTTTTCCTGACTTAAAAAGGGAATTTCTCTGTTTCAGTTGAAAGCATATCTGCTCAGAGAAGAACTCTATTACTTAGTCTCCCTTACAGCATGAAGTGCTGTGTGACCAGATTCTAGCCATGGGCAGAAGTGACAGGGTGTGTCCTCAAAGCTTCCCATCCTTCCCATCCTCTTTCCACTGTATGGGAAGTCCTCTAATGCTATGCCACTCCCCTCCAGCCTGTGTCACTCTTATTAAAAGCCCTTGTGCCTTAGGATCTTTTAGTTATGTCAACTTAGCATTTTCATTAAATAATACAGCCTCTCTTGACAGGTGTAACACTAAAAGTGAAATTGCATTTTTAAAAAAATGTATTGCCTTCATTCTCTGAGAGAAAAATATTAACACACATAAATTCCTAATACATGCACATGTATACTATTGGTAAATTATTTTTAGAATAACACTTAAGCCAACCATTCTAATGTTGCAATAGCAATGTACCTCCAAACTATCGATGCTCAGATTTCATGCTCTCCCTCCTACTTATTTTCTGATGGAATCCTCTTTCTACTAAGTTTACAATCATAGTGCCTCACTCATGAAAAAAGCCATCACCAAAAGTTTGTACTATCTCTAAGGCTTTTATAAGTTCATATGTGATTATGATAATGTTTGAAAATATCTCTCTAATGGACTAGCTAAGGCCATTAAAGTACAGTATGACTTAGGTTATATCAAAATATTGACAGCATTTTTCTATACAATGATAGTGATATTTTTTCTTCTCGGGACATAACCTAGCAAGGTTATCTCAGGATAGAATTCAGAAATCTAAATTGTTTTTCTCCAAAACTCTCTTATCCACTTTACCAATCAGTATCAACTGATAAAGGAAGTGACCTGAATTTCTTTTAGGGATATGTTGTATTTATAATCACATTTACTATATTATCCCTACAAACAGAAATTGGAACTTGGTTAATTTCTAAAGATGTAGGTGTTAGATATCAAATATATTAACTCAAAAGAAAAGACAGAATTAGGAAGAAAAAAATGCTTTCCTTTGAAGAGTCTATTTAATAATCTTAGACATTTAGAGTTGTAAAGGATTAAAGGATGTTTGGTAATGACGAATTTGTTCTTTTTTTTTTTTTTTTTGAGTTGGAGTCTCACTCTTGTTGCCCAAGCTGGAGTGCAGTGGTGTGAGCTCAGCTCACTGCAACCTCTGCCTCCTGGGCTCAAGCGATTCTCCTGCCTTAGCCTCCCAAGTAGCTGTGACTGCAGCCATGTACCACCATACCAAGCTAATCTTTGTATTTTTAGTAGAGATGGGGTTTCACATGTTGGCCAGGATGGTCTCCATCTCTTGACCTCGTGATCCACCCTCCTCAGCCTCCCAAAGTGCTGAAATTACAGGCGTGAGCCACTGCGCCCAGCCAATTTATTCTTTTTTTAACATTCCCTCAAGAATAGCAAGAGCAATTAGGTAAGAAGGCCATAATCAGTGTCTTCCAGTTACAGAACAGATATTCTTCAAAGAGATTAGGGAAAATTCTCTTCTACACTTTTATGTTAGTCTGTAAAAGTTTGCCGTTTTCCCTTGGACCACTCACACAAGAGAAAAAAATAAAAACCTAAAACTTCAGCGTATCTGTCCTTTATCTTGTTCAGAGCATAAGTTTCTAAAAGCTGACTTCAGACTTTGGCACACATCCGTATGCACACACATACACACACAGACTACAGTCAGTACTCCATGTTCCATGGGATCTGCATCTATGAATCCAACCAACCCCAGATTGAAAATATTAGGAAACAAACAATAAAAACAATACAACAATAAAAAATACAAATGTAAAATACAATAAGGTATAACAACTATTTAAATAGCATTTACCTCACATTAGGTAGTATAAGTAATCTAGAGGTTATTTAAAGTATATTGGAGAATGTGTGTAGCTATATGCAAATACTATGCCTTTTTTTTTTTTTGAGATGGAGTCTCACTCACTCTGCCACCCAGGCTAGAGCGCAATGGCACCATCTTGGCTCACTGCAACCTTTGCCTCCTGGGTTCAAGTGATTCTCCTGCCTCGGCCTCCTAAGTAGCTGAGATTACAGGCACCTGCCACCACACCCAGCTAACTTTGAATTTTTAGTAGAGACAGGTTTCACCATCTCTGGTGAGGCTGGTCTTGAAATCGTGACCTCAGGTGATCCACCTGCCTTGGCCTCCCAAAGTTCTTGGACTACAGGCATAAGCCACCACACCCAGCCACTATGCCATTGTTTATAAGGCACTTGAGCATCCACAGGTTTCGGTATCTGTGGGGAGTCTTGGAACTAATCTCCCAGGGTTACTGAGGGTGGACTGTGCCTCTTCTGAGTGCTTTTCTGGTTGCCTTCCTGTATCATGGTCAGAGGGCCCACATGCTCTCAACACAGGGAACAAACACAGGGATATCTGCCACATCATGTCCAATCCAAATAACTCAAGAACATTGCTGGGGAGACAAAATAAAAACACCTGGCCCTTTTGCTTCTGTTTCCTTTTGTTAAAATCTGACAACCGCTTGCTGTCTTGTGGGACAAAGTAATTGAGGGATGAATTTTTACAATCTCTAGGAAAGGAAGACCAATCAGACGAGAGAGGAGAATCCACACCAGAGCTAGACCATAACGCCACAGCTCTCTGAAGCAGGGAGAAGACTGAGGAGACTTCTGCACACTTTCAGATGACCTGGACTGCAGTAAGTCAACTACCAGATTTCTCACTGCACCCACCCTTCACCATCTTCATATAGCCTCACAATTGTTTCTCCTCTCCTATCAGTCCTTAGCATAGTGTCCATTAAAGGAAAGAATTAATGACATAAAGACTAGACCTGCCTTAGTAGATAATTGATTGATAATATCAAATAATGTAGCCTGTTTAAACTGAGAGGGTTAACTAGATGAGCAGATTCAGCTCCAAAGTCCACTGACTTGGAATATGGAATTTAATGTATATGGAAAATAAAGACCAGGTAGGTTACATACCTGGGATCCACATTGCTCATGACCAACAGACATAGGATTTGATGTTTGGTTGCTTAGCATTGAGATCAGCTTTCATCTCTCTCTACCTGTGATTTACATTGTAGCAAATTTTGAAGTCAGCATGGCTCTCCTCATTACATGCTATGTTTTGCTTCAATCAAACATTTACCATAAATAGGTCTTACACAAATTTTGACAAAAAAGTAACTAGAAAATATAAAATGTACCTCAAAGCAACAAATAACCTTTTGATTTTCTAGTAGTTTTATTTACTATTGCTACTTCTGTAGGTAAGTGATTCCCATGCAGTGATTGCCAAATGGGTTTTCTTTGCAAGTCCCCTGAAAGAATCTGGAAGAAATCATGATGATTGGGAGACAATTCATGGTCACTCAGGAATTTCTAAGAACGATGGCAAGTATGATAGCAGCACAGAGATAAGCTTTAAGCAATTTCTAAATATCATACATTTCAGTTTATTTATCATCACAATGGATTTTGTTTTGTTTTTGAGATAGAGTCTCACTCTTGTCACCCAAGTTGGAGTGCAGCAGTGTGATCTTGGCTCACTGTAACCTTTGCCTCCTGGGTTCAAGTGATTGTTGTGCCTCAGCCTCCTGAGTAGCTGGGATTGCAGGTTTGTGCTACCTCACCTGGCCAATTTCTGTAATTTTAGTAGAGACACGGTTTCTACATGTTGGCCAGGCTGGTCTCCAACTCCTTGCCTCAAGTGATCCACCTGCTTCAGCCTCCCAAAGTGTTGAGATTATAGGCATGAGCCACCGCACCTGGCCCACCACAATAGGTATTTATAAAGTCAATTTTGTTATGTTGAGAAAGGTAACTTTTAAAAATAATGGGGAAATATTCTATTTGCACACAGAGATAAAGAATATGTAGGATGATCTTGAAAATTTTGCTTATCTGCCTGGAACAGTACAGATTGACCAGGTGAAGAGGGAAAGCATCCAGTGTCCAAAAATGTACTACAGGAGAGATAGGAAGAAAAATTCATTGACTAGTAAATGTTCTGTATTTCAAGCCTATTACATAAAAATTAAGTACTTAAAAATTCAGTTATGTTTCAAATTAAATTAGACTAGGTCCTAATATAGAAACATTTAAAATATATACACAAGTCTTTGAGAATATTTGGATATACCTGAATATATTTTCCTTGTGGCAAAATGTGGGTCGGGAAAAATAATAATCTTTCATTTTCAAACTAGAAATATACTAATGCATAAATGTATTGCTTATAATGTATCAGTCTGCAGGGTATTATTTTTCTCATAATAGGAAATGGCAGATGTAGGTAACTATATTGTTCTGGTGGAAAATGGCATAGAACAATCTTTTGCAGTTACAATGCATGGACTGGCCCTAGCGCAGGAAGCATAACAATTTGCATATTTTAATTTGGAGGTTAGGGACCCTTGTCAAAGTAACAGCTTGGACCAGGTCAGCCAGGAGAAACTGAGAAGAGAGAAATAATTGAAAAGGCAGTTCTCAACAAAATGAAATTTGTCTCGTTGTCACTTAAGGTTGTCTTCCTGTCTTTTTGAGAGAGCAAGGTCGGCTTAAGAATGAAGGGAGAGTAGGGAATGGTAGCTCACTAAGGACCAAATGATAATTTTTAAAAATAATGGTGGCAATTGCAATATATATTTATGAAGGGAAGAGGAAAAGAATGCACATCACTTTCCCGTTAAGAGTCAGCAGGTGTCCTTTGAGTAGAAATATTGCAGATGTGTACATGGAAGCTCTAAAGTTTGTCCTCAAAGACAAGCAGGTTACAAGGGAGATGAAGGACTTAATGAAATAATTTAGCGTGACATATTGATATTGAAGGCTGGAAGGCAGAAAAGGATTTGCAGCAAAGTGAAGGTATGTCTCTCTTGAAACAGTTTTTCATTCTGTTCTCCGAGGCTGATATGAGATTTTCACAAGAAAACAAGCCCATTTTATTTCTCTCTCCAAGTTTATGCCAAGGCATGGATGCCAATGTGAAGCCCAACATCCGTACCATATGAAAATCTCACTGGAACAGAGTCCAGAGAAAAGTCAAGTTATGGAGTGTTTCTTTGGTTATGCACTGGAGGGGTTTTAATCTCTCCAGGCTCATGTGTTTTTGGTTAGAATGTACATTAGTCAAAAAACTAGAGCACTAGCAGTGAAGGGAGTTAGGCCTGGGAAACGTTAGTCTTAGACAGAGGGAGTGGAGGTGGCTAGTGCTATTATCAGGGCATAAAAACAGCAGCCAAACTTCTATTCTGAGTAAGGATAAACAAGGTCACAAGTTTCTGAATAAAAGTCAGTGCTTGAGAAAATGAAGAAAAGTATTTCATGTTCGTGATACAGTGTCATCATTTACATAAAAAGAAAAGAAAAACTCCCACAAAAAAGCTATTTTCTGTGATTGGCAAGCTGTTTTCTGCCCTCACACACCTCCAGGAAACCCATTCCTCAGTAATGACAGCTAAATGTGTCAAGTGACTCTCAGATGGCAGTAAGTAGAGTATCAACATTTGCAGAGAGGCAGGTAGAAAGGATGACATGTGTAAGAGTTCCCCTTTCCCCTCTTTGTATAGAATCAAGAGTATACCATAAATCAGCAGGTGAAGAATCAAAATATTAGGCTTAGATATTAGCTCTCTAGCTGTGCAGCCTCAGACAAATCAATTTGTATTAATAAACCCAATTTTCAGTTTACTTATCTTGAAACAATATATTGCTCTGCACAGTTTTTGTGAAACTACATACATGAATGTGCTATTTTAAACTGTAAAGTGTGTTACAAATTTAAGTTTTTCCTATTAATTGGCAGTGATGAATGTTCCTACATGGTCTCTAGATTCTTGCAAACGCAGTTGTTTAGTCATTTTCCCTAGGGCTGAGTCTCAAACACCTGTCTGCTTTCTCCCTGGTCTCAAGCACATAAACAATGTTATGCCCTGCTTCTACACATTTACCTACCCAGGGCAACCGTCCAGGAGGAATGGGCTTGTCTTCACAGATGCATTTTTAATATGAAGAACAACTATTGCTCCAAAAGCAGTCTCCAAATTTCTGTCACCTAGTCACTCCTAAACTTGCTGTGATTTTTCCCTTTTGAAAAAATAGTAAGAAAACGTGTCAAACAACATATCTAATCATGAAGTAATGTGAAACTCGTATAGGTCCTGGTCAGAAGCTGCAAAGTGGCAGTTCTGTAGAGAAAGCTTATGGAATATGTTTGGCAATCTTGAGAATTTTTATTAAAAAAAATAAAAGACCACACAACACTTCCTATGAAGAAATACTGCATTTTCTCCAGAGAAGCACACTTCCTCCTTTGTTCTGGAGGTTCTCCAAAGACTTCAAAGCCATTTTGCAGCTTATGTTACCTAAAGTTATTAAAACTCACAAAATATCCATGAAGTAATAAAATGGAAACTATTTGTATGCCAGTCAGACAGATAAAGAGTGGTCCTAAGAAAATAGGACCTGTGTAAAGACTCCCAACAAAAAACTGATGAGTCCAGAAATAGAATCTAGGCAGCTGACTCTAGACATTCCAAAACACTTCCGCTCTTCAGAATTATTATTGTTAATTCCCTCTACACATAAACAACCTCCTGCTCCCAGAGGATGGATGAGATCATGCTAATAAGTCATCCATTCTTTCCATAAGAAATACAGCAGTCACAGCCAATAAGCTAATTCATAGAATGTCCATGTGCCATACTGAATACACACACACACACACACACACACACACACACACCACTCCTAGATGCATGCTGTTTTTGTTTTCTTCAGCTAAGCTGTAGTTGAGATTTTAATTTCAAGCTTTAGCCCAATATTTTTGCCTAAATTTCACACTCTGTGCTTTTCTATTTCTACTTGTTCTTTCCTCCCCGTATCAAATAATAAAGAACTAGACCATGGTAAAATGGATTTTTGACAGATTTTATAATTTAGCTATTGTCACTTCCACAAAGGCCATTCATTAAACTAATATGTATTATGGACATGAGATAGAATTTGGAAAGTTGAAAGTCATTCCACCCGGACCATAAAAAATAATTTCATAATTTGAAGTTACCATATCGGAATTAAACTTGATTTAAAGATGTTAAAAAGTGAATATATTTGGGAAAGAAATCCTTGCAAATGGCATCTCAATATAATGTAGGCAATTTGTACAATTTATATATACTTTCTCCTGCCAAGATACTGCTAAGAAGAGACAATGGCAAAGACAGTAGTAGAAAACAGGAATTGGCTCCCCAAAGACCAGCTGCAGTTATAGGCAAAAGAAACTTTGTCTGTGTGTGCAGTTTAAAAAGGACTGGTAGCCTACACTGGGTTTTAGGTCAGACTGGAGCATGTGGGGGTTCAGGAGGAATGCCATTACCAGCTTCATCTTCTTGGGGATATTCTGGCTACACTGTTGTTGATCAGCAGTGTCTGACTCAGCCTCTGCAGTTTTTCCATTATAATGCTCAAGAAAATAGGGAAGGAGATGCAGTTTCAACAGTGGAAACTAGAAATCTGGGTCAAAAATGTGTCATGCAAAAGTTGAAGAGTCAACTAAGGAAAACTTAGCCTGGAGGCAGAATGGGAAAGGCACATGGTTAATGAGGTAGGGGATTTCCATCTACACAGACTCATGGAGGCACAAACCCACCTTTCTTTTTTTGTAAAAGCTCCACTCTATTTAATCCAAATACACTGTTCTACTCTTTGGCCCTGCTTCCATCGCTAATGCATCCTTCAGCCCCAATATTTCTCAAGAATGAAATGCTAATGAGGTCAAAATTGATGTGGGTAATATTTTAGATTTCCTTCACTATTTGGGATTTTTCTGCAATGCAAGAAATACAGATGACTTCAGACTAGACAAGAATAAGACTCTTTCCTCACAACTAGATAGGATAATCTAGTCATAACACGATGAGATTTTTTTCTCAGGCCAAAAGATACTAAATTAAAGACTACACGGTACCAGAAAGTTGACCGGTGTGAACAGTGATACCTCCTATATCTTAATATTTGAAAGGATGCTTCTAACTAGCTTCAGATAAAACTGAGTAATACTAGAACAGGATAATCCACTTATTTCAAGGATGAGGCAACCTCTTATCAAAACCAGTAAGTATTGTATGAAGTGATTGTGTAACACAAAACAGACACTAGCACTAGAGAAAACGTGGAAGGATAGTTTTTTAAAACATTCATAATTTCAAAAGCTTATCAATTATATTTATTTTTTGCTGTAAAACAATATAAGGAAACAAGGTTTCTACACAATGAGCCAAAATTGATAAATTTATTAAAATTACAAACTTACGTTTGAATTGGAAGGATAGAGAGTAGCATGATGGTTTCTAGAGGCTGAGAAAAGGAAGGTGGAGACAATTATTTAATGAGTACAGAGTTTCAAGTTTGCAAAACAAAAAGAGTCTTGGGATTGGTTACACTGCAGTTTGTCTTTAACACTACTGAACTGTCACTTAGAATAGTTAAGATGGTAACTTAACTATTATATAAATTTTACAATTAAAAATTTTTAGAAAGAACGATAACAACCAATGTAAAAAACAAAAATAACTGAATGAGAGGCAAGCCAAATATGTTAGAGAAAAAGAAAGGTTTCTATGTAGCTTAGGGATACGAGCACAGGCTTTGGAATAAAGACTATCTCATTGGGCCGGATGCGGTGGCTCATGCCTGTAATCCCAGCACTTTCGGAGGCTGAGGTGGGTGGATCACAAGGTCAGGAGATGGAGACCAGCTTGGCTAACACAGTGAAACCCTGACTCTACTAAAAATACAAAAAATTAGCCAGGCATGGTGGCACATGCCTGTAGTCCCAGCTACTTGGGAAGCTGAGGCAGGAGAATCATTTGAATCCGGGAGGTGGAGGTTGCAGTGAGCCGAGATTGCACCACTGCACCCCCAGCCTGGGCAACAGAGCAAGACTCTTGTCTCAAAAAAAAAAAAAAAGTCTCATTACATATTTCAGTCCACTATTTTCCAGCTCTTTTATTTTGGAAAAGTTTCTTAATCTCTGAAAGCCTTACTATCTTATCTTCACTTTAAAAGGCATAATAATGATACAGTCTTCACAGGATTTCTGGAAAACTTTCATTGACAGAATGCATTCAAAGTGATTAAACGGTGTTTGGCATATAGTTAAGTGCTCAATAAATATTAATTATTGTTAAGGTATTCAAAGCCAAAATGTAATTACATAATTAAAATCAATATTATAAATAATAAAGAGCTATATCACAGTTATAAAAATTGAACTATTAATGAATAAAAACTTAGGTGATTCTCATAGAACATAGAAAAAATAAGAAAAAAAATTTGAAAAAAGATAGATATGGATGGAAGAGAAAAATCTTCCACATATCTTAACTGGTGGCTTAACAAGGAATTTAAAATCATAAATAAATTATAATGCAAGCCAAAATTTCTATGCTACATACTTTGGTTTTTCAGAAAAACATTAGATACCAGTCAAATAAATGGAGAAAAACAGACACAAGTTCATCAAATTTTGTTTACTTTTTCATGTATTTTTAGTTTCAAATTTTAAAGAAAGCTCTTTAATTCCATCCAGGCCAAGCATTAGCAACAATTTTTTAAAGTCACAACACCAAATTGAACACCAAAAGCCAGAATTGTTCCTTTTTTTTTTTTTTTTAATTTACAGAATTCTAGAAACCTGTTGTGCAGCATCAGGCTTCACAGTCTCAATTGCCATCACAATTCAGGTAGGTAATGCCAAAGAGTGAGGTCAGGCAGTAAGTACTGTGGCAGATTGGAGATTGCCTGTCCAGCTTAAGGAAGGAAGTTGCCACTCAATTCTAGTTCTGAATTGCTGTGTAAGAATTCTGCAGTGTTGCCTAATGCTCTGCCTTGTGAGCAAAGTTTAGAAATATGGATTTTTATGTGAAATCTTTAGACTTTTTTAAAAGTCATCAACAAATTCACATTTTCAGTTGGTGCTGTGCAGGACAAGCAAAACAGATCAACACACAATATGGTCTCTAAGCAATGCCTGGTAAATCGTTTATAAAGAACAAGGTTGTAGCCTGAATAAAAGAGCTCCATTTGTAGTCAAGTTTTTGTTCATGTGTAAAAGAAAAATATATTTCCATATATTTAAACTGAGTATACATTTTGTACATTTATCCTTCATCAAAAATAAAAACCACAAATGTGTGCTATAGCTGACAAATCAATGAAGCACAATAAAGAATTCAAAATGAAGAAGCAGTGAGATAAAGGAGCTGGTGAAAAACATGGTTAATAATGACAAAAATTATAAAATATAGAAGATAGTCAAAATAATTCTTGTAAATTATATATGTTAAACATTTGTACATTAAGGAAAACAAATGAATATACATTTACATGGGAAATCAATTTATATAAATTTTTAAATTGGACAAATTTAAAGCATTTTGATTTTAAATCTGACCAATAGTCAAATTAGCTTAGAATGTGTAATAGTTGATTCAACTTCCAAATTTCTCATGAAAGGAGACATTATCCTTAATGGGAAAGGCAGAGATAAAAGACACACCAGAAAACATAAGCAGTGTTAAACTGCAGAGTCTTGAATAGATTAATAATATCAAATTATGTTGCATACAAAGGATACATATCAAAAATGTAAAAATATTTTCAATGTAAAATTTGAGATGAAGTTATATTAGAAAAGCAGAAACGATATATTGGCAGTTGTTTCCTCTGCCTAATCTAGAAGTAAAGTTAATGCTCCATAAGAAAAGTCTGGGCCGGGCACGGTGCCTCAAGCCTATAATCCTAGCACTTTGGGAGGCCGAGGCGGGTGGATCACGAGGTCAAGAGACCGAGAACATCCTGGTCAACAACGTGAAACCCCATCTCTATTAAAAATACAAAAATTAGCTGGGCATGGTGGTGCACGCCTGTAGTCCCAGCTACTCGGGAGGCTGAGGCAGGAGAATAGCTTGAACCCAGAAGGCGGAGGTTGTGGTGAGCCGAGATCGTGCCATTGCACTCCAGTCTGGGTAAGAACAGCAAAACTCTCCCAGAGTTTTCTCTGCCAGAGAAAAAAGAAAAGTCTGAAAATTATAGTTGTGAGACAAATACTGCCCATATCCTGTTTTGTAAATAAAATTTAATACATTATTTATTGATGTATTGTCTATGGTAGAGTTGAGTGTGACAGAGAGCATATGGCCCATGGTACCGAAAATATTTACTTTCTGGCCCTTTATATAGAAAGTTTGCTGACCCCCAACTTTACAATATGCACAATGTCGTTATGCTGTGGCTTACTGCTCTCCTTGTGTACAGAGGCATAGCATTAGAGATACAAATCCCCCAATTTAATAAATCTGAAATTAATGCATTAATGTCCTTCAATAAATAAATTATGCCAAAATCAAATTGTTTCCAATATAAGCTATATTAAATTAATTGTTTAAATTATTCTACAACTAGTAATTATTTGCACTGGCAGTTGAACATGTCAGCAAAGGTTATAATTTTTATGTCTGTCATTTGTCATAGTGAAATATTAAAAATTATATAAACATTGTAATGCCTGCAATTTTTTGATTGCATTGCTTAGTTTCATAATTATTTTGAAATTTTAAACTTATTTCCTTTGATCTTTGCAGCCTCCTCCATCTCTTCTCTTTGCAGGAAATAATTCTAATGTATGTATTATGCATCAATATTACACAAAGTTTAACAACATTATACAAAGTAGAAAAATACTGCACAAAGTCCAGGAATAAAAAGGGTCATCTTGAAATGATAAAGGCATCAATTCATCCAAAATACGTAATGACCCTAAATATTTATTTACCAAATATTTATGTGATATTAATAGAGCCATCCTTTGATTTATATAGAAAGTTTGCTGACCCCCAGCTTTACAATATGCATAATGTCATTATGCTGTGGCTTATTGCTCTGCTTGTGTACAGAGGCATAGCATTAGAGATATAAATCCCTCAATTTAATAAATCTGAAATTAATGCATTAATGTCCTTTCCCATCTTTTTGTGTGGCACATTCTTTCCCATCCTTTTGCTTCTAACTTAACTATTTCTTTGTATTTATATAATGGGCTTCTTCTAGGAAGCATATCTTGCTTTTAAAAAACCTAATTGTATGATCCTTGCCTTTTAACTGGGATTTAGTCCATTTATATTTGATGAGATTATGACATGGTTGGATATAAATCTATTATTTTGCCATTTAGTTTTCATTAGTCTCTTTTTTTGTTTCTTTTATCTTTTCTGACTTCTTTTGGATTATTTTTTATGATTCCATACTATTTCTTTTGTTTGACAATTAGTAATAACTGTTCATTGTGTAATTTTAGAGTCTGCTTTAGGATTTAAAGTACATATTTTTAACTTACCACAGTCTGTCTTCAAGTGATATTATGTAAATTAATATGTACTCTAAGAAACTTAAAAATTTTATGTCCATTTCTTCTCTCGTGGCCTTTATACAATGTAATTATATATTTTGCTTTGATATCTTTTATAATCCAGACTATACAACTATACATTGTTATTTAGTTTTTAGAGTGTATTATCTTTGAAGATTTAAATAATTTTTAAAGTAGCTTCATATGTGCTACATAGTTATCATTCCTAAAGTTCTTAATTGCTTCCAGATATTTATGTTTGAAAATGAGCCCAAATTTAATCCTTGTTTTTAAAAGATATTTTCAGTAAGTAAATAATTTTAGCTTGACACTTTTTTCTTTTAGTGTAGTTTGCATTATTTCCAAAGAGAATTCTGCTGAGATACTTAACTTTTTTTCCATATATACGTACAGCTACACACCCCTGCCAACTGCCCCTGGCTGATGTTTTAATTTTTTTTTTCTTCATCACTGACTTTAAGTAATTTGAATGAGATGTGACTTGATAATGTTTTGGGATTTTTGTTATTTTCCTGGCCCTTCCTCTTGTGGTTTGTTTAGTTTCTTGAATCATGAGATCAGTAGTTTTCAGCAAATCTGAAAAAATTGTGCCCATTATTTCTCCAAACATTCTGTCTACTCTAATCACATATACGTGTTTGTCCGGAGTTCACTGATGCTCTGCTCGATTTTCAAAAGGCTTTATCTTTTATTTGTCTTATTTCAGATGGTTTCTATTGATATGTCTTTTTCCACAATGTTTAATCAGCCATGAATCCCACTCAGTGAATTTTTTGATCTGAGATATTAGTTTTTACTGGTACAAGCTCAATATAGGTCTTTTTATATCTGTGTTTCTACTTAACATATTTTAGTTTTCCTCCAGCTTTTTGAATACATACGATACAGATAGGATATTAAGGTTGGTGCAAAAGTAATTGCAATTTCTGCAGTTACTTTCAATGGCAAAGAAACCGCAATTACTTTTGCACCAATCTAGCTGTTTTAATATCCCTATGAAGTCTGTCACCTGTGTTTTTCTTGTTCTCTTTAAATATTAGTTTTGCTCATTTTCTCTTTCTTTCCTCCTAAGACTCAGTTGTATATATTAGGAGTTGCTAAAGCTTTTCTTAAAATGGAACAGTAAGTACTGAGTTCTGCCAGTGTAGTGGCATAGAGAGCAGCTGTACAATATGGAGTGAGACATGAATTATGATAAATACACCTTCTTGTTCTAGTGTTTCTTATCCAGCAGATAAGATTCTTCCTGGCGTTAAATTGTGTTTTTCATATAATAGATTACTGTGTCACTTCTCTTTTGGTTCGTGTTTGCCTGAGGCACCTTAAGTATTTTTTTTTTAGGCAACTAGTAAGTTGAACTAGTAAGTTCAACAGTAGTTTAGTTTTTTAAAAATGCATCATTAGAGGCCCCGCCTTTGAACTCATGTGTTTAATCAAATTTTATAGTTAACAACAATTATATTGGAAAGTAGTTTTCATGTAAACTTCACATTTTGTTTTTCCTTTTTCTCCACCGGTGCTTTCTATTTAACAGATAGTGTTTTGTTCCGCTGCTAAAAATTTATAGATGGCGTTTTTTCTCAGTATTGTGGCAGGTGTCTTTCTCCAAAGACCCGTAACCATGGTTATTTTTTTGTAATCAATTCTTAAACTTATATATGTAAACATACACACATACATATATGTGTGTGTGTGTTCAATAATTTTATATCTATTTCTGCTAACAACATAAGTAATATAATTTTCCCAAGAAGACATTTTTCTCAATGAGACAAATAACTTAATTCGCTCTCATTCCTCATGTTCCCTACCTTATCAAATTGAATTATGTTGAATTTTAGCTCTGGTTATTGTAAATATACTTCCCCTTTTGGTCTAGAGTTTTTTTCCCCTTTCCTTCTTTTTCCCTCCACCCACCTCATTCTCAGTCTTTGCCAAACTATAATCAAATATGAGGCAACGTATTTCATAATTTTATTTATTATATCTCTTCCGTCATTTTCTGGGATTGTTCTTTTCTAATTTGATTCCTTCTAAAATTATATTGAACTATGGTATTTGTTCCTTTCTTTGCTTTCTATTTAGCAATATTTGAATTTTTCTATTTTTGATAATTTTAAGTATAATTATGGTCTAAGTGTGAATTTTTCATTATCAATACTGTTTGACATTCAATGATCTTTCTAAATCCAAAATCTTTAATTTTTAATTATGAGAAATATACATACATTTATATGTATAATTTTCCCATGTAAAACTTAATAATTCATTGTTTTTCTTTCATATGTTTAAACTTTTTAATATCTCCATAACTGTATTTATCATTCTATTTATAATTCTGAATCTGTCCATTCTAGTATTTCTACTTCAGATAGTGTATGTTGTCCAGCCGGTGCCTTTTCTTTTGGTAATCATAGCCCTTTGCATCTAGTTATTTTGGTGATTGAGTTCATGCTCTCCTGGTGTATCAGCTACCCTGTTTCAGCAGGATCTCTGAATAGAAAAGATGGTCTGCATTTCTGGAAATGTGCTTTGGGTAAGGGCCAAAGGTCAGGCTACAATTTATATGAATTTCTGTGAGGTTAAAAGTAGTGACAAGGATAAGCCCCTAGGCAGAGAGTCAGAGAGGTGCAGGTACTGCAGGACCTCTGTGGGTTCCTGGCTATGACAGTTAGTCCTCCAAGAGTTTCATCTGGTCAGTGATTCATGTCTTATCTTTAATTGTAATCCAGCAATGTGGGTGATGGTCGAGGGAGGGCAGTTTCCTTAGATTATTATTTATCAGTGAATGGGTATTTGGAGGGAGAGGAGGAGGAAGAGTCAATGGCCAAGGGCAGCTGGCTAATCTTCTCTTATTTTTAAAGATAGGTCACCCAAACAGGGCCTTCCTGCTGCCCAAATATGCAGAGACACCACACAAGTGATCTAAGCTGCTGTAGCAGATTTTTGGGTAAATGGGAAGGAGATGATTGTCTAAAGGCAATGTACGTGAAAGGCAAGTGCAAAATTGAAAAGGCTCTAATCTACTTTATCTTGTCAAGGCCTTCTGTGGAGCACTTCCATAGGAAAATGCAAATTCCTATCTTTTCCACACCTAGCAATTACAATTTTCAATCTTCTCAAGGTCTTCTGTTGGTTGCTTTGGTAAGTTTCTCAAAGATATTTTTTTATAATGACAATACTATAAAGTAAACTTAAGGTTAGGTTGAGGGAGCTGAGTCTAGCACAAGCCAGTTCACTATTCTACCAGGAACTAGAACTCTCCAGTCAGTCCTTTGTTAATTTTACAGGTAGGCCAGGTGCAGTGGCTTATGCCTGTAATCCCAGCACTTTGGGAGGCTGATATGGGTGGATCACTTGAGGTCAGGAGTTGGAGACCAGCCTGACCAACATGGTGAAACCCCATCTCTACTAAAAGTACAAAAATTAGCTGGGCGTAATGGCAGGTGCCTGTAATCCCAGCTACTTGGGAGGCTTAGGCACGAGAATTGCTTGAACCTAGGAGGCGGAGAATGCAGTGAGCTGAGATCATATCACTGCACTCCAGCCTGGGTGACAGAACGAATCTCTGTCCCCCCCCAAAAAAAAAATTATTTTTTTTACAGTTAGTTTGCTTTTGTTTTGTTTTCTTTGTTTAGTTCAAAAGCCCTTCTCCCCACCTGAGTCTGTCTGCATAGTTTTCTGCTCAAGGGCTCTAATATACTAACTGATATATGGACACCCGATAACTTTAAGAGTTCTGTTCCAAAAAGTGGTCAATAAGAACTATACCAGGTTTAAATTCTGATTTTTTTAAGTGAAGGAAAACAGGAGAGCTTGAAATGGTTTCCTGTTCCTCAGTCTCTAATTCAGTGTCGTGCTCTCCTGCTAGTAGTTTGTGCTGACAAGAGAATAGACTGTACTGTGAAAGAAGCTGAATTACATCTTTGCCTCCCCCCACCTTCAATTTAGGAGCATTTTCAAAATTAGGCATCAAAATGCAAAAACATCATAAAATAAATTTGAAATGCAGAAATTACTACTTGCACAGTGTCTGTACAATTTTAATTCTAAACATTTCTAAAAACTCTTCTAAGATAGCATTTTTGTGTGTGTGAAGGGAGGTGGAATGGATAATTTGAATTACAAAAAAGACTTGATAACCCCCCACACATCAATTTACCTGTGAACAAAAAGACTCACACTGAGAAAATGGGACTTGGGACTATTTGATAAATTACTACAGACTACTTGAATATTCCATTAGCAAAATAATAGCTCGTTATGGAAACTCAGAAGAATGTAGTATAATTACTATAGTACTATCCTCCCTTGGAGATTGGGAGGAATGCAAATGTTAAAAATGATAGCTATTTAACCAATGTTAGAGAAAAATGCCTCCAAATAAACTCAGAGGGTATGTGATTTATGGAACTTAGGGAAATTATTGTAGTTTCCACCAGCTTTAATTAGTTGAATGTGTTTCTACCAAATGAAGGTTATTCACATTCTTGGACCATATAGATATACACATGCACACCCCAAATGTGAGTAATGATGGAATTACCTTAGTCTCTGTTAAGATTTTCTGTAAACTGCACCTGAATGTATATGAGAAGTGATGACATGTTCACACTCTCGCTACCAGGAGAGGACATTTTGGAATTTCATTATTGAGCAGAGGTGCTAAAGTAGAAATTCAGAGGGGGTATATGGTAGAGAGAAAGAATGGAGGGTGGAAATGAAGGATGAAAGAGAATTTAAAAAATGGAATAATGAAAAGAAGCCTAATGTCTATCTTATAATTATGATGACCTCGATCACAAACTGAAATAAAAAATAACAAAATTGCCCAAGTTTTTGAACTAATTAATATGTATCAAATGCCCTTCCCTTGCTACTGGAGCCAAATGATATAAAATGGATAAACAAAACTAATTTTTCTTTAAAAATTTAGCTTCATTTTTGATCCATGAGGATGTTAATTGTGACATCTAATAAACTAATCAAGCCATTTAATCTCTTAAAATTAAAAAGCTGCCTTAAGAAAATAAAAGATACAGTAAGCATTAATGTCAGCCGTGAGAACACATTCAACACGTGGCTTTTATTCCTTTTGTAAACCTGGCATGTCCCAAATGTAGGAAATTTGCAAAGTATTTCTAAGCAAGAATTTCACAGCGAGTGTTCTGCTCAATGGCCAGGGATGTTCATACCTAAACCACGTTGGTGTGTTTAATGTCACTTAGTTGAAAATGAAGTTTGCAATGGCCCAAATTTCCCCATGTGAAGTGTATATTTGTCTAGGCTCCTATCCTTTTGTAAAAATCACCAGAGACAAGATCAACTTAGAGGGTATTTAAGGAAAAACATTTCCATATTAAAAACAATAATATAGAATAGTTGTGCTTATCAGAATGCCTAGAATATTTTATTCAAATATCTTAATAGGATGAACACAGGACTTTATTCAGTGTATTCACTACCAGACTGTTAAGGCTAGGACTGTCCAATAAACAGTATTTGTAGAATGAATATAATAAAGAAAAAAATAACATGTTAAGTAAGACTGGTTATGTTTTTCCAACATATAGCCAACTTTTAATTATTTGCCGGTAATCAGTGGCATTGCTAGCCCAAAGTTATGAAGAAATTTGGAAAGTTTATATGTTTAGAGAAAAATGCTTTAACTTTCCTTTTTTTTTTTTTTTTTTGAGACAGAGTCTCGCTTTATTGCCAGGCACTAGCCTGGAGTGCAATGGCACGATCTCGGCTCACTGCAACCCCCACCTCCCGGGTTCAAGCAAGTCTCCTGCCTCAGCCTCCTGAGTACCTGGGACTACAGGTATGCACCACCACGCCCAGCTAATTTTTGTATCTTTTAGTAGAGACAGGGTTTCACCATGTTGGCCAGGATGGTCTCGATCTCTCGACCTCGTGATCCGCCCGGCTCAGCCTCCCAGTGCTGGGATTACAGGCATGAGCCACTGAGCGCAGCCTGCTTTAACTTTCTAAATGATGATTCTCTCGGACACAAAATATCCTTCTAGTTTTTCTACACATAGGCAGCATTATGGGAAACAATGACTAGAAGTATAACTCAAGAAACAAGATTCCTTTGAATAACCTATAAACAGAAAACCAAATGTAACTTATTTGGCATATGGCTGTGACAACAGTATTCAGAGATTCAACAAGTAACATTTTGTAATATTTAGTAATTATTCCAAAATTTTGTCTTAACCTTGGTTGGTTCTGGGTAACATGGAATACGCGTTCTCTGTCCTATTGAAAGCAACTATAAAACCTAGGCAGAATGCATGGAGCAGCTATTTGGTGACCCTGTAAATACTAGCAAGAGGATTGGAGAAGTTCAGTATTCCAAAGTTATCAAACCTAAGCCAGCAGTGAAATTTTTCTTTTTTCCCCTCTGACATTCCTTGTCTTGGATTTAACACAGCCAGGAACTTGGAAGTGAGCACTCCTATAGAGACAGAAAACTCCAGGAGGAGCCAAAAAAGGGGAACCTATCACTCCTGAGAGAGATGTCCAGCCCCCACCCTCCCTTCTTGTGCCAGCCCCTAGGCCAACCTTGTCCAATCTGCGGCATTTGGACCACAGGCAGCCCAGGATGGCTTTGAATGTGGCCCAACACCAATCTGTACACTTTCTTGAAATATATAAGATATTGTTTTTCTTTCTCTTTTTTTTTCCCCCCCGCCCCCCCACCCCACAGCTCATCAGCTATCATTAGTGTTAGTGTATTTTATGTGTGGCCCGGGACAATTCTTCTTCTTTTAATGTGGCCCAGGGAAGCCAAAAAATTGGACATCCCAGCCTAGGCTATCCCATGGCAGCCCTGGCAGTTACAGTATGGAAACCCAGAAGAGACAAACTAACTCCAGGCAAGGAGAACCTTTCTGCACCTTCCAGGCAGCTGCAATTCCAAGAAGTGGGCTAATTCCCATCACTTGTTTTCTCTTTCTGTCCCTCTGCTGCTTGGCCCAGACTGGAGGGAGAATCTTCAGTTGCAGTCTTCACCAAATTCAGGGTGTTTTCAGCCATGATTCCTTCAAGTATTTTTTCAGTGAGGCACCCTTTTTTTCCTGCCCGCTCTGATACGCTAATGATACAAATGTTAGACCTTTTGGTTTTGCTCTACAGGTTTCTGATGTTCATTAGTTGTTTTCTTTATGTGGTTTTTCTGGGTTATAGAGATTGAATGGTATCTACTTATCAATTTTCAAGTTTGCTGACTCCTCTGCCATCTCCATTCTGTTATTAATACCACACTATGAGATTTTTATTTCTGATACTGTACTTTTCAGTTCTAAAATTTCTATTTGTATCTTCTCTGTATTCTGTTTCTTTGCTGAAATTTTTCTGTCTTTTCATTTGTTCAAAGGATGTTTCTGTCATCCTTTGTTATTACAGAAGTATTAAAACCACTTTAAAGTGTCTATGAGATTATTCCAACATTTGTTCCATCTCAGTGGTGACCCTGTTGATTGTCTTTTCCTGAGCAAGTTGATATTTTTCATGTTTTTATGTACTCTAAGTAACTTCAAGTTATATGGTGGGCATTTTGAGTCTTTGGGTTTTGTTGAAATTCTACAAAAAAAAAATGGATATTTTTGCTTTAATAAGCAAGCCACCTGATGGGGTCAGATCACAGGTTCTGACCAAGCTTCTTTCCTCACTTTGGCTTTCAGGTTCTTTGCCGTGTGATTCCAATCTATCCTCCAGTCCTGCCTGCAGCCAGTCTAGGACTTGGTCAGTGGTCTTTCCCATAGTTCGGTTCTCAAAGTCTGTGCGTCCTATTTAGGTTTACGTCCATGCACACACAGCTCAGGGTTAGCACAGGAGTTCATGTGCAACTAAAAGGAGTTGTTTTCTCAAGTTCTTACCTTTTTGAAATCTTGGTACTTTCTGGTTTCTGCAGGGTCCTTTCTTTGGTCATCTGGCCAGAAAGCTGAAGCATCCGATTCCCACTGCACTTCATGCTATTCTTGACTAGAGTCACATTGGGAGTAAGAGTGGGCTGTGGGAGCTGGGTAGGGGAAGTAACACCATTGCTCTAAGATTATGTGATAGCTGAGACACAGAGAACAGAGCAAACAAAACAACACAATAAAACAAAACAAACATGGATTTTCACATTTTCTTTTGAGCATTAGGAAGTCCTTTTAGCATTTTTTGAGCCAGAACCACAATGATTTTTTTGAATTTCTGTCTGTGTGAGTGATTCCTTCTAGTTCTCAGACCATCTTGAGTTCAGACAATGGAATTCCAGAGAGGAAAAAATTGGCGAATTCATTGTAGCTTTGATGGTTCTTAACTTCTGGTCTTCTGATTCAATCCACCTGCCTCTATTTTCTTTTCTTTTTTTTAAACTTTTATTTAAAGTTTAGGTGTACAAGTGCAGGTTTGTGACATAGGTAAATTTGTGTCATGGGGGTTTGTTATGCAGATTTTTTTAAAATCACTCAGGTATTAAGCCTAGTACCCATTAGTTATTTTTTTCTGATCCTCTCCCTCCTTCCACCCTCCACCCTGTAATAGGTCCCAGTGTGTGTTTTTCCCGTTTATGTGTCCATGTGTTTTCATCATTCAGCTCCCACTTATCAGTGAGAACATGCAGTATTTGGTTTTCTGTTCCTGCATTAGTTTGCTAAGAATAATGGCCTCTAGCTCCCATCCATGTCCCTGCAAAGGACATGATCTAATTCTTTGTTACGGCTGCGTAGTATTCCAAGGTGTGTGTGTGTTTATATATATATAAAAATATACCATATTTTCTTTAGTGGTTTCTCTTTTGATCATATAAATCTTTTACCTGTCCCCATTTTCTTTTTAGAGTCATATGCTTCATGCACATTCTTTCTAGGTGCATTCTTATATGTTGCATTCCATGAGAGAGACGGTTGGAGTGGGGTGTGCTTCATTCATCTTAGCCAGAAACAAGTCTTTCTCTCTCTCTTGAAGCTATATCTGCATTTATATTTACCTGTATCTTCTGTCCCTCTCACTCTTTAATTTTTAATCTATCTATCTATCTAGTCTATCCCTCCATCCATATATTGGACTGCCTTAGATGCTAGAGTATAAGTCTGTGGGTTGTTAATCAATATTTTGTTTTTGGAGTGTTTTTAACTGTTTGGGTTAAACCTTTTTAATCCAAAGCTAGCTTCAGAATTTGTAAATATAAGGTGCCAAAGGCTTAATGGGGAGGTTTAGGAAATTGAGTTAGTCAAATATGATGCATAAATGTTCAATTGTATATTTTTCATCCTGCCCTTGAGACAAAGATTTATACCTACAGTGAGGTTCATTATTTTGAAATGTGTTCAGATTCTGTGTGTCCAGGGACATAACAAACTGAATCACCTCTTCGCCACATGCTTGAATCCCCTTGATCTTATCTATGCTAAGTGGCAATCATTCTAGGATGAATTTAGAACTACTGCTTTATAACGCTGTCCAGTGTGACTGCTATAAAATTCTCTAAATTTGAAGCAGAGTCTATTTTTTTATGCAATTTTAACTCGGTTTCCATTTTTCTTCCTCTTTGGGTCTTAAAGAAGAGAGTTTTAAAAATATTTAGTTTTTTTCCCCCAAAACAGGAAAACCCTTTAAATATTTGAAGACAGTTTAGCTTTCTCCACCTAAACATTCCTGGTTTTTCTGAAAAGTTTTTCTGTAACAGTCTATGACCATTTTTCTCTGGGTGGTCTGCAGGCCATCTGCTGCAGAATATTCTGAGGTTCCTATTAAAAAACGCCGACCTGTAGGTTTCACCTCAGATGTACTGACTCAGACTGTCAGATTGGAGAGTCATTGCTCTCTGCTGTTGGAGCTGGGCCCCAGCTGGGCTCAGTGTCAGCCTGCTCTGTTCTCCTTTTAACTGAGTTTTCTCTGCCCATCAAGTGAATACCAGTGGGGAACTTATCCTTAGAATCTCAAAAGTACTGTACTTTGAAAATATTTCTAGAAATTGGCAAGGGCATACGCCTTGGGATTCTTGTATTCTCTGATGGATAATATAATTTATAGCAAGCAATGTAGTGAGAGCCAGGATCTCTGAGAGTCTAAGATACTGAAGTTACAAGTTTAACAGGCCATTTATGGGTCAGAAAGACTAATTAGGGAGAAAGAGAAATGTGGAGCTCAGTAAAGTGATTTTTGTTGTCATTGCTGCTGTTTTGTTCATGGGGCTTACAGACCACGTTGGTGGAATCCATTCCTCCAGAGGAGAGAGTCAGTAAAAGTGTAGTTCAGATTCTTTCTTTGGGTCCTGATGGAAATCCTTTTGTTAAGTGTTGATGCTCAACCACAAAGAAGTGGCAGCTCCCTTTGAGAAGAAATTTTCAGCTGAATTGCCTATGAAATTCAATTGAAAGTTGAAAACCAAAATAGCAACGACTGGATTCTGTGTCTAAAAATTCTGATTTAGGAGACCTGGAATAAGGCCCAGACACCCATTTGCTTTCAGCGCTCCTGTGATTTGCATATGCAACTAAGGCTGAGAACTGCTCTCCTAAATATTAACATAGACTTTCCTTTTGCTGTTATCAGAAGTGATGTGGACACTTCTAGCTAATTGATAACAGAATCATAAAAGAAAAAACCTGGTAACCATTTGGGACTAAAACTCCTCTCTCCTAATCCACTTATTTTGAGAAACAAAAAAATCCGGTTTGAATTTCTAGAGAAGAGAGAGACATGTTTGCATTAATTATGGAGAAAATCTCGTGGCAACAGGGAATAAATAAAAGGAAATAAGTTGAATTCAGGGAGGAAAATTCTTTATTTTGCTTCAGAATCAGTAGCATATAATAAAAATCTGTCACTTTAAAAAATAATAAGTTTATTTCAGCAACCTGTATAACATTTACTACCAGTCAGGCCCATGAGATAAAAAGAAAACTAAAAACAGCAAGTGTTTTTGGAGCTATAGGTAAAATGTATTCTAGAGCATTTCAAAGACAAGTACTTATTATTCATTCTGCCCCTAGAAGCATATATGTAACTGGGACTGTGGGCCCAATCACTTTAACCTGAAATACAACTAACGTGTTTTTCCTATTTTTCACTCTCTGCATATTCATACATACTGGTTTTCCCCTTTTTTCTCTTCTGAAAACAATGCACTTTAGCAAAACCACATTGTAACTGATCTTGACCTTGTTTTTTCCCCATCCCCTACAAGATTCAACTTTCACAGCTGTTGTGACCTGTGGGCCAAGTCAAAACTAAAAGAAGTTTTGTAGTTTCTGAAATTTTCCCTTCTTTCCAGAAAGGAACAAGAAGTTTTGGAGTGACTGAGCCACTGCCAGCCAGCAACATTATCTTTGCAAACCCAGCCTCCCTTCTCGTCTCTCAGGATCTCAGTTGATTGAAGAAAGCCACCTGTTCCTAGGCCACTGACTTTCTCTGTAATCAAGAAATAATGACCACATTCGAGAGAAGAACCTCTTTGTTGGTTCTGGTGAGTGCCCTAGGAATTTGTGGGGCAACCAAGCTGAGCAAACCTCAGCTGAAATGAATGCCGAGGGCAGAACAGAGGCATGCTAACGGCCAGCTTTCATTCTTCTGTTTTTAATGCCATCTGCATCTCTTTTGATATTTGAGTTACTACTTCATGTTACGTAGCTATACTTTTAAATAGTAATTTTCCTTCCCCTCTGGAGTTTCAGCTTTTTGTTGTTAAGAAAATCTTTTAAAGGAAGATGTTTCAGTAGCGTTAGGTTAGTGCAAAAGTCATTGTGGTTTTTGCCTCCCCTGTCAATGGCAAAACCACAACGACTTTTGCACCAACCTTAATGACAGTGACTTGTAGAAAGGGTTTCTGTGAGGAGACAGCAGCAGATTGGACACTAGGACATGACCTAGGTTTGGCCAGTTAGATGTTTCAGCCTGGCAGTTTTTATCTGGAGCCAGTGATGCAAAGTGAGAGATTTAAAATGCGTTTATAGTTCTCAAGGTGTCCAGTGAGGGTGCAGCATCCAGCAGCGTCAGTGTCCCATGGCTGCAGAAGTGACAGCTCAGCAGGGTATCTCTGCTAAAAAGCAGTTGTTCTCACGTCTTTTGCTACGAAGTTCTCATCCTTTCCGTCTATGTCCTAAGTCTAATTGTCCAGCCTGCTGTAGATTCTGTGAGCGCCATTAATATATTTCTATTTAAATTAGCCACAATCACTGTCTGCTGCCTGCGACCGAGGCTCCTGCCTGATACACATGAGATGAGAAGGATATGGTCATTAGAATAAGAAGTGATCATTTTAATTCCAAGCCTGGGAATATTCCTTGGGAAAATTTCTTCAGTCTTACAATGTGTGTGAAATTATCCTCTGGAGCATAAACACAAGATTGGAGATAAATATTAGAAGACCCAACTCTAGTAGATTGAGATTTTGGATTGTAAGAGCAAATATGCTTTTATAGAGCCTCTTTAAATAAGTGCTCATGTTTTCTGAAGTAAGGTGGATGCAATCCTCCTTTGAAGCAAGGGCTTCTGTCTGCAGTCTTTCATACGTAATGTATGTTAGAGTCTCTCAACAATAAAACTAAATATGAGAAATACTGCAATTTACTGTCTTAATATTGGATTGAAAGTCTTGTTTTCTTCTGATGATTTGAATCTGGGTCAGGTATTCTCCACTATTGTGGGATTGAGGGAAGCAAGTAATAGCCACTCTATCTTTGGAATGTTCCAGCTCCTTTATCAAATCACTTAGGCAACCTAGTTACAAAGGATTCCTCTCTGGGACACCTAGACTTTGAGGAACCCCAAAGGAAAGAAAATAAAAGCATGGAAAGCAGTCTTTTTTGTTGTGTGAGGGCTGTAGCAAGTGAATGGGGGGAGTCTTAAGCAGTCGTCTGGTTAGACAGAGCTAGTTAAATAAGAAGAGTTGGTGAAGCCCGTGGGAGTAAAACCATTCTCTCTATAGTTTTCCTTTGTAAAGGATAAAGATAGGGTTGAGTGAACCCAGAAGCTTTTTCCTGTCAGGAGGGAATTAGAACAAAGATTTTCTTTAAAGACAGTGTGCTTAGTACTGTCTAGTGACAGATGAATCTCAAAAGACTCAGTTGTGATACAGTCCCAATGTGTAGATTCTCAGTGGAAGCACAGAATAACTTCCTAAACTTTTTTCTACTTGTCCTTTGTTCTGCTGACACCTAATCTCCTGTTTCTGGCCCTGTTCCCTCTTCTTTATCCCATCTGGCCCTTTACCTGGAAGTATTCTTAGGAAAAAAAAATCCGAATTGTCTTCCTTCTGAAAATAAATGTAAGTACAAGTTGTCTAACAATCATCATTTCACAACAGAGTGGCGCTGTGTTAAAATGACCAGAATATTTGGAGTTCATATTCAGCATTAGACTTTCTGCTTGATTGGAATGTTCTCAGTTTGTTCTTCTGAGATACTGATATTAACCTACATTACAGGAATTCTGGAGCAAATAAATAATAGGAGCTAGTAAATTATTTAAAATAGACATTGTTCTCAGAATGGTAAATGTGATGAAAACTTCTGTATGCTTGAAAGGAACAGCTCTCTTCACTTGGCTATAGTCACTCCATTGATTCCAGCTTGTCCTCAGCACCTGGCTACCAAGTTCCATGCAATTCTATTGCTGCCACCTGTTTCCCTATAGAACCTGAGTTATTTTATTGACTTCTTGTTGTGACTTGTATTTGACATGAAATTTTACTCTGTGCAAGTACATTTTTATTACCTTACCTTATTCTGAAATGCAACTCTGGAGTTCTGTATATACATGATAAGCTGGATACATCTATATGAGAAAACTGTGGAAAAAAAGTTTGACTGTGGTGGCTTGATTACATAAAACCAATGAAGGTATATAGTCCCCGTATCAGCATTTTGATACCGTGTTTCTATCACGATTCACATTTCTCCTTAGAGGGCATCACTGCACTCTAGCCTGGGCAATAGAGTTAGTCCCTGTATCACAAAAAAAAAAAAAAAAAAAAAAAGAAGGAAAAAGAAATAGAGTGAACATTGAATAGGCAGCCAATTTGTTTCCTGCATAGACTAAGACTGAGGATACAGACGAGAGGCACATGGGATGAGGTATGAAGGAAGGAACTTTCATGCCCTTTGTGAATACCCCGCCATTCAGGAACCTCCACGTGTTCAGCCATCTAGAAGCTCACTGAACTCTGTCCTTTTGTTTTTGTTTTTGAGACAGAGTTTTGCTCTTGTTGCCTAGGCTGGAGTACAGTAGTGCAACCTCGGCTCACTGCAACCTCCGCCTCCCAGGTTCAAGCAATTCTCCTGCCTCAGCCTCCAGAGTAGCAAAAAAAAAAAAAAAAAAAAAAAAAGAGAATGTTTCTCAAATATGTAAGGAAGCAAACATTAAGAAATGTTTTGCTGGGTGGATGAGGCGACTCAAACCTGTAATCCCAGCACTTTGGGAGGCTGAGGTGGGTGGATCACTTGAGGTCAGGAGTTCGAGACCAAAATTAACTGGGAGTGGTGGCACATGCCTGTAATCCCAACTACTAAGGAGGCTGAGGCAGGAGAATGGCTTGAATCTGGAAGGCATAGATTGCAGTGAGCCTAGATCTCACCACTGCACTCCAGCCTGGGCAACAGAGTAAGCCTCTGTCTTGAAAAAAGAAAAAGACAAAAGAAACATTTTGCCAGCATATGCCTCTGCTATCAGTGGTTGTGCAGTTACTCATTGCACAAATTTAAGGAAACCATTCTCACCACAGTTGGTCTGTGTGGCTGCCAGAATGCACCCCATCTTTCTATATTTTCTTCCCTTCTTTAAGACAGTACTTGTTTTTTTTGAGATGGAGTTTCGCTCTTGTTACCCAGGCTGGAGTGCAATGGCGCAATCTCGGCTCACCGCAACCTCCGCCTCCTGGGTTCAGGCAGTTCTCCTGCCTCAGCCTCCTGAGTAGCTGGAATTACAGGCACGCGCCACCATGCCCAGCTAATTTTTTGTATTTTTAGTAGAGACGGGGTTTCACCATGTTGACCAGGATGGTCTCGACCTCTTGACCTCGTGATTTACCCGCCTCAGCCTCCCAAAGTGCTGGGAGTACAGGCTTGAGCCACCGCGCCTGGCCTAAGACAGTACTTATTAAATAATACAAATGATTGTCATATCCATTAGATCACTCAGTCAAATATAAGCAATGCCTACTTTGTCAGTTGTTCCAGGATTTTGTTAGAGTTGGCTCCTGTTGATTTCCAGTTTCCAAATCCAGTGCAGTGATTTCCTTCTATTCATGGATGCAACATAGAGAAGTCCTCCCTTCTCCATGAATACATCTCAAGACCCCAGTTGTTTCCTGAAACCTAGAATAAACCCTAAATTCACTAAGTTTTTGTCCTTCATTAAAAACTTTTGCTTTTTCACTTAAAGAGGGCACTTTATGGCTTCTCTTTGGCATACGTATCCCACTTACCAGCATCACTGGTCTTGTGCACTGGGGGTCATTGTTTTTAAATATTTCAACATTTCAGTAGCTTTAGGTGTGCAAGTGGTTTTTGGTTATGTGCATGAATTTTGTAGTGAAGAAGTCTGAGTTTTCGTGCCTCCATCACGTAAATATTGTACATTATATCCAGTAGGTAATTTTCATCCCTTACCTCCTCCTATCCTCTCCCTTTTGAGTCTTGCATTGTGTTTATTTAGAATCAATGCCTCCTCCCACCCCATGGAAACCAGTAATTTGTTTGCTCTCCCTATGTTTTTGCCTTTTCCCATATGCTATATAAATAGAATCATACATCAGCAATGTATTGTGTATAGCTTCTTTCACTTAGCATACTCTATTTCAGATTCATTCACATTATTGTGTGTATCAATGGTTCATCCATTTTTATTGCTGAATAGTGTTCCATTGTGAGTATGTGTCACAGCTTATCTTTTGATGCAATGAAGATATTTGGAATGTTTTCAGTTTTGGGACATTATGGACATATAACCTGCTATAAAAGTTAATGAAAGATTTTTTAATGAACATACTTTTTCATTTCACTGGGGAAAATGCCTAGGATTAGGATTGTATCATTTCTTAAGCACATGTTTAACTTTATGAGAAATTGATAAACTATATTTCAAAGTAAGCTATGCCATTTTGCATTCTCACCAGCAATGTATGAAAAATCTAGTTGCTCAATATCCTTGCCAGTACTGGGAATTGTAGTGGTTATATATTTATTTATTGTTTTAGTTCTCCAACAGTTATGTAGTGCTGTCTGGTGGGGGTTTTAATTTGTATTTCCTTAATGGTTAATAATGTTTTATACATAATTTTATTATTTAATTTATCTATATTCTTCTCTGGTTTTCCTTTTAGGTTTTCTCTTCTACATGGATTTTGAAAACAGGGCAAATGTCATCTCTGCAGCATCTTTTCAGACTGCTACGATCAACTCTTCCTCCTTGGTATCTGAGTGGCAGCAGGAACTTGCCTTTCGTGGTACATTTCTTACTTGACTCTACCTGCCTGCTTCTCTGTAAAAATGTTGAATTCCAGGTGAGTAGGGACTCTGTTGTACTCTTGTGTCTTGGGTTGGATTTCAGAGCCTGGTGCTTAGCTTATGCTTAACTAAATTGTAATGAAATATGTGAGTTTAGAACAACTTAGTTTATTCGCATGTCCAATAATCAAGTTAGACCCTATATAATTACAGTGCTTCTGTCTGTGCAGGTGCTATATGATTGTATCATTTCATCTGGCTGCAGGGAATGAGTTCTACTAAATGTGTCAAGAGTGCAGAGTAGGGAAAATACATGTATGCATGGCAGCTAATGCTATGATAATCATCTGTAATAATAACACGTGTTGAGTACAGAATAGGTGGCAGGAATTGTAGTAAACCAAATATTTAATACACAATTTAATTTGTTTCTCATAACAACTTTGTGAAGTAGGTATTATTAGCTGATACCCTCATTTTATAAATCAGGAAATGGAATATCAAAGAGGTTTAAGTAACCCATCCAAAGCCACCCAGCTGTTAAACTGCAGAGCTGGGGTATGAACTTGGATCTGTTGCTCTCTAAATCCTTTGCCATTCCCCACTGGGCGGTTCCTACCCTAAGCGTGCAGTGTCCGAGACCCATTGCATTGCCCACCCATTCTAACAACCATAGCTGAAAGTCCCAGGAAATAAGGGGGGTTCCTGTCTTTGAATGAAAAAATAAAAACTGTTTTAAAAATTACCTCTTTAAACAGTTACTGAGGAAAACCCAGAAATAATAGGTGGAATTTAATGAGCCATTTGGATGTCTAAGGTACTTTATCATAGTTGAAAATATCGTACCTTCCTTTGAGAAATCAAAATGCTGTACACTAAATGAATCAAGGTGGAGGTTGGTGTTCCTACAGCTGTTGGTACTAGCAGTGTGTGCAAGCTATATCGGGGGTACGGAGGTTCTATTTCTTCCATCATTCCTGTCGCTCAGCCCAAGATCCTGTTGCTTCTCTCAATTGCATCTGCTTTATTTGGTAGTACCTGACAGTTTACTAAAGGAAAAAGAAACTATTGCGGTTTATCATTAAGCTCCCATTTTAATTACATTTCTACACACGTAGGCTCTTGGCAGCCTTATGGTTCAGCTCAGTATTGCATACGTTAATGCTGTTAGGATGATGGCAACTATTAGATGCTAGGCAGAACAATCCATTTCTTCCTTAAGCAATAAGTAACATTTAGGGATACGCTATTGAGAATATTGGAAAGTGAGCAAAGCACTGAGGCATGGAAAGGGGCTCCCCATTGAAGCTGAACCCTGTGCTGCCACTCCCCCCAGTTCAGAGACAGGCCATCAGTCACCCCAGTGTCCTGGATGTGCCTGGTCGTGACAGGGCCTTGGAGGTTTAGAGTGGAAGACAAACAGCTCAATGCATTATAAAGAGCAAGCAAGCAAACAAACAAACAAACTTAAATAGCCTCATCCTCATATCCTTCATTGGATAAATTCCTGAGGTAAGAGGGATGCCATTCTATCACACAGTGAGTCCAGCAGGCAATGAGCTTGCTTCCTCTCTTCACTTTTCCCCCTCTGTCAGGCTCAGAGACCCCTCTTTTATTCCTCACTAGATGAGGTGGAACAGCAGTGCCCTTCTCTCTAATATGTTTCCCTTAGTTAACATATGGGGTCTAACCATTTTGAGATGTACTCTGGCCTGGTCTGAAAGCTTGTCTTAATCAGTGAACTATGTGGTAGCAGTGATTTCTTTGAATTCATGTGATGCAGTGGAAAGAATGAGGTGGCAGGTGGTAGGATAACAAATATCTTCATCACTTTCTCCCAAGCAAATGGAACACATTAATCCCCCTTGTCTATGGGAAAACAATCCAAGGCCCCCAGAGGATGCCTTAATTCGCAGATAGTACCATATCCCATGTACATTATGCTTTTTCCTATGCATATGTACTATGATAAAGTTTAATGTATAAATTTGGCATAGTAAGAGATTAACAACAAGACTTGATAATAAAATAAACAATTATAATAATATAGTATAGTAAGAGGTATATGAATATGATTGCTCTCTCAAAATACCTGATTATGTGGCCTCACCATTCCTGTGATGATGCACACTGATAAAATGCATAGTGCTGAGGAGAAGTGAGGTGAATGACACAGGCATTATGATGGAACACTGGGCTACTAATGACATAGATCACAGCATTGCAATCCTTTTACAGTTGATGTGTTAACCAAGACAGCTACTAAGGGACTAATGGACGGGGAGCATCTACAGTGTAGATACGCTGGACAAAGGGATGATCCATGGCCTGGGTGGGACAAAGTGGGGTGGCGTGAGATCTCATCATGCTACTCTGCAGCACATGCAACTGAAAACTTGTGAATTATTTCTGAAATTTTCCACTCCATATTTTTGGGCCATGATTGAGTGCTCATAACTGAAACCTCAGAAAATGAAACAGCAGATAAGGAGGGACTCTTGTTAAGTATTCATAAAGGAGGGGGACTGATGAGTGTTTGATCCTCTGAATGAAAATGCGCTCTTGCTCTTTGAAATTATTTTTATTACTCCCTATATTATGGCCCACACACAGCAACAATGTACAAAAATGGAAGTAAACCTGTATAAGATAATGGAGAAGGAAATGTGAAAAATACATCTGAAAAGAAACAAAGCAAAATGACACTCACTCTACTCACCTCATTATGTTCCCTTGACCCTCCCAAAGAGGAGTTGCTGTTTTAATTGAGCTCTGTCTATCTGGACTTTTCTTTGGATGGTTTTATAATGTCACCCTATCATGGTGAAAATTTTTTAAACAAGCAAATGACTGTGGAAATGTTTCTTGGCATCACTTTCTAAAACATGGAGGATAACAGAATTTGAAGAAAGTTCTTTCTTCTCTATAGAACCATTCTTCACCATTCACATCACTTCTGCTTATCCAACACACCTGGGAATTGCTACTTTGGCCAGATTTAAAGACACAAATTAGGCCCACTTTGTATGGGGGTTAAATCTGTCACAAAGTGTTATACATGAATGAAGCTCTATCATTTTTGTTTCTTACTTCCATGTGGTAAGTTGCCATGATGGCCCCACTCTCTGTCTCTTTCAGTCTCTCACTTACATTGTAAAAAGAACAAATGGGGCCGGGCGCAGTGGCTCAAGCCGTAATCCCAGCACTTTGGGAGGCCGAGGCGGGTGAATCACAGGTCAAGAGAACGAGACCATCCTGGTCAATATGGTGAAACCCTGTCTCTACTAAAGATACAAAAAAGTAGCTGGGCACGGTGGCGTGTGCCTGTAATCCCAGCTACTCGGGAGGCTGAGGCAGGAGAATTGCCTGAACCCAGGAGGCAGAGGTTGCGGTGAGCCGAGATCGCGCCATTGCACTCCAGCCTGGGGAACAAGAGCGAAATTCTGTCTCAAAAAAAAAAAAACAAAAAAAAGAACAAATGGAGTTGGCCTAACTTTTAGCGGCATGATGAGCTGTCTTGACTTCACATCATTGCTTTCATACATTGGGTTGCTCATTAATTTGGGCTCAGCAGCTTGTTAGAGGGGAAATGAAAACTTAAACCTAAGACCAAAAAAGGGCATTTCCTTCCCTCTAAATTAAGCACTTCAACCCATATTTATTATAGGGTGTAACTGGGAGTTATGGACACTTGAATAATTATAATAATGTGGTAATTAAACTTCTAATTTGTTACTCTCTCATGTGTGTGTAGCTCCTTTTGAAATCTCGTATCTTAAAAATGATGGGAACTTGTAGGAACAATGAGACCGTAATCAATCACATGCCGTAGCTCAGTGTAGTAAAGAACCTTACCCTCATTCCTAATATTTTGATTATTGTCTATTTTTCAGTGGATTAAGTTTAATAATTCACTTCCAGACCTCTCAAAAGATGATAAAAATATATAATCCTTTCCCAGATTTGGCCACTGGTAAACTTATAAGAAGAGTTGTATTAATGGATGTTATTTGTGTATTTTGTTTTCTGAAGTATCAATGCATATATTTTCCCCCACTGCATTATAAGCACCTTAAAGAGAAAAATGACATATTATTCAAAATTTTGGAACCTAACACAATGTACAGCGTATAGGGAGTTGCTGAAAATAATAGATAACTGTGCTATGTTAGTAAAGGGCTGATTTTCTACCTATAATTTTACGTTTCTCTCCATTATTCACATTTTAGGAAAACTGCCTGAGGAGTTATTTATAGGTTTTTACATTTGACCTTTCCAAATGAATTAAAAATAAGTGTAGATTATTGGTGCATTTGATTTAGAAATTATAATTACATTCTAATGGAAGAGAGCCTGGAAATAGCAAAACACTGCTCTTAGAGGCTGTCAGTCAGCTCATCCTATCCATCATCCTATTCCTTATGTTGTTGAATGAATAAATATACAATTTAATTTGTTGCTTTAAGAGCTACATAACAATTTTGTTTTACAGTTTTAGAGAGGTTCAGTTTAGTTAGTAATATACATAGAAAAATCCTGTCAGGGTATTTTGTATACAAAACATATATATGAGAAAGGGATTACTTTAATCTTTTTCATTTTTGTACATTTCCTATCTTTTTAGAATTTCTACAGTTCTCCATTGCTGTTGACCAGTAGAAGGCCAGTGATTTTTCTTTTATTCTTTTGTGTATTTTTTTTTACACTTTTGTGTATTTATTTTTCTGTTGGTCATGAGCTTATACATGACCAATAGAAACAAATTCATAGAGGGCAGTTACCTCCAATACTGAAACTTTATGAAGAGCTTGCCTCTGTGAAATTTTATATTTGAAAAGCTTGTAGTAAGGTAAACAGTTCTGTTTCAGGCCACTCATGACTCTATCAAATGAGACTGATGTAGCAAGAAGATAAAGTAAAATAATATTTGGCTTGGCAAATTGTACATTTAAATTCTTTACTAAAATGCCATGGGTGCTGAAAATTGCAGCCTTTGAATATTGAAAATTATGTCTTTTTGTGACTCCATTCAAATCCTAGAACATAACTACTGTGATGGTTAATACTAACTGTCAACTGGATTGGATTGAAGGATACAGAGTATTGATCTTGCGTGTGTCTGTGTGGGTGTTGCCAAAAAAGATTAACATTTGAGTCAGTGGGCTGGGAAAGGCAGACCCACCATTAATTTGGGTGGTCACAATCTAATCAGCTGCCAGCATGGCTAGAATTTAAGCAGGCAGAAAAATGTGAAAAGAGAGACTGACCTAGCCTCCCAGCCTACATCTTTCTCCCATGCTGGACGCTTCCTGCCCTCGAACATCGGACTCCAAGTTCTTCAGTTTTGGAACTTGGACTGGCTCTTCTTGCTCCTCAGCCTGCAAACAGCCTACTGTGAGACCTTGTGATTTTGTGAGTTAATACTTAATAAACTCATACACACACACACACACACACACACACACACACACACACATATATAGATATATATATTCCATTAGTTCTGTCCCTCTGGAGAATGTCGACTAATAACTACCCAGCACCTCATGATGTAAGTTCTCCAGAACTTCTTGGTGGCAGAATTTTAGGAAGTAATGAGACTCTTTGTAGAATGCCATGAAATATACAGTGTTGTAATTTCACTATTCTGTACACAGTCACAACCACAAAGCCTTATGTGCAGGGCAGTAGAGGAGCTCATGAACCATGAGCCATCTTTTCAAAAGTATGAGTAGGAGCTCAAATCTGGATTCAGAGGGGAGTCCAAATTCCAATTTTACTAATTACTAAAGGGGGCTCCTAGGAAAGTAGCTCTCTCCCTCTCTGGCAGAAATGGCCAGCTGTTCATCAGAATCTGTAATATTACCCATTGTGTGGAGATGTTGCCAAGCAGAGACTTCCCAGTCATGGACTCAGTTTCCTTATCACCTTTGCATTTCTATGAAGCTATGTGACCACCTCTCACGAATGAAAGGTAAGCAGGAATAAAGCGTGTTATTTCTTGGCTCACACGACTACAAATGAAGAGTGCCTCCTTTCCTCTTTCTTCCTCTTCCACAGTGACTTTGGAAGCCAAGAGTTGAAGATAGTGGAGCTACGACAATGAATAGCTTGAGTCTTGAATCACTGCATGGCAGACCATCCACTCAGCACTCTCATCGACCTGTCGTTTGTAAGAAAACAAATAAGTGTTTATTTTAGCTGCTAGGATTTCAGGGCTTCTCTGTTCTAGCAGCCAGTGTTGCCTTAACTACTGTAATCATTAAACTTCAGTTTTTCTCACTGATATAATGAAGATAAAGGTATTTATGCTTTCTTTATATATTCAGTGATTATGAGTGTTCTGGATGAGCTAATGCATGTAGAACACGGAAAAGAGAAGGTTCTCAAAAAATGTTAGAATTCATGTTATGAGGGTTTACTATTGTTATTTTTATACGATCTCTGTGAATTTTACTAACACCAATGTTTCCTGGAGGGTAAGCAGTAGCAGATACCAAGGGATTAAAGATAAATACATGTGGAAAATAGTTAACACTGAGAATATAGTCACTGGTATCGTTTCTTTCCCTGCGAATCAGGAAAAGGTTTCTATTTCTTTGGGTTTGCTGAGTTCAGCATACTGCAAGCAAGATTACCTTGAAATTATGTTGAGCAAACAGTGTAGCTTTTCTCCATTCGTAGAAACACAGGATCAGAGAATAGTGCCTACATCTGTGCCTCATTCCATCTTCACTTTACTCGCTTGTTTTAAAAGGTTCGTTTTAGAGAATCTATTATTTCAGGTGTTACATTGGTTGATTTTACTCGCTCGTCTCTAAAGCAGGAGAGATGACATTCATTGGTAAAACTCCTAGGGAATAGAGGCACAGATCTGTCATGAGCTTCTGCATCAGGCACTGCAAAGCATGAAGGAAAAGATAGTATGAAGGGAGATGAGTAAACCAGTGACAGAAATGGTACAGCTGGTGCAACAAGTCATGTGAGGGATATGCAGGAAATGAGGACACTGTTCTCAACTCTGCTCAAAATCACACGCATTTCAATTTATTCCTGGGCCACAGTCTTAAGACTTTTGAATTTCACTATGCACACAGTCCTTGGTTGTGTTATTTTGTTAGTAAAGCCTTCCTTAGTCTTTGAAGAGAAGGGGTAATTGTTTCCTCACAAAGAACAGGCTAACATTCAAGTTGTATTCCTCTCTTCAAACTTTATTCCATGTAAAATATCTACACTTTAGTGTATAAAGTACATCAATGTGTTATTTTTATGAAGTCATTTTCAGGTTTGTGCCTATATTAGCTGTTGTTATTTTAGATTATTTTTATTTGGCACAGGATGGTATGATATTAAGATTGTTATACACTAAGTTGGGATGATGAAATTGATATAAACAAAAAGAGTTAAAAGCTTCTTTAGAAATATGATTTATGCTTTATGTCCCTTCTTTTTTTACCCAAGATAGAAATGTTTTTGGAGAAAATAACAGAATATAAGATATACATTCTACAGAACAACAAAATATAAACATTCTCGTTCTGTGGGTCCTCATGTGGTCTTATATGGAGAACTAAGTAGTTATTCAATACGATTTTGTTAAATCAGTTTGGTATTGATGTATGCCACAAAATCTGACCCCGTGTTTATTTTCAGCATTCAGATAGGTTTACAGTGTGAGAAGATTGAATTCAGGTCACTAAAACCATAGGTGGATATCTCAGTAGTGGGCTGTATGCCTATTAGTACAGAAGCTTCTATTGACTGAGCATTTCTCTTTTCTGAGCTGCTCAGTCTCTGTCAGTTAATGTCTGGGTGAAGAACTGAATGCCTCAGGTAAGACCAAGGACCCTTGATCCAAATGGCCATTAAATATACCTGACCTGAAGGGGATTAACACTGCAGACATCTCAGGAACTCCAAAAAACTCTGTGGAATGAAGTTTTCTTATATTTAAAGGTTCAGTGTGTATTCCTGTTTTTCCGTTGTAGAGTTTTATTCTTGTGCTAGCATATGACCAGTAGGAAACAACATATGACTTACTCCATTAGGATTTCTATGTGTGTTTTATACATATACATACATATATATAATATAAATTATATATAAATCTATAGTTATATATTAAAAATATGTAACATATAAATCTATAGTTATATATAAAATGCTTATATACAAACTCTTTATCATATATGTTTATGTGTATGAATATATATGCATTTTTATATATGGATATATATAAAATTTAGATATATACAAACTGTTGTCTTAAGTTCATCAAAACATCTTTTAAATTTAATGTGTAGAAGCAACATCAAAAGGTATAATTTAGCAGAGCTTCTAAAAGGAACCTGAAGTTCTGAATGTTCCTCCTGATTTGGTGATTTACTGCTTCTGTTACTCTAAATAAGTTACTTGTTCTCTTGGATATTCAATTTCTTTACTGGTAAAATTAAAAGCATAATTTTTTATCATGTGTCAGTACAGTAGTGAAAATTTAAGAAAATATGAAAGAGGCTTTTGTATTATTGCACAATTTACACTTTATATATTAAATTGACTATTATAAGTTCAATAAAAACAAATCTTTGTGTTATCAATTCGTAATTTTTCAGATTTATTAGCTAATTAAAGTATATGTCCACCTGGTTATATTTTCCCAAATATAATATTCAAAATTTAACTTACCATCATGACTTATTTGAAAATACTTACAAATCCTTTTTCTTGACACATATATAGATATTATTACACATGCATATTATTTATATATTATTCATGATTTTATTAGACATTTAATAGAATTTAAATGAACTGCAGTACTTTGAAAAATTTCTCTTTCTTCAGAAAACTGGGGAAATCTCTAAGAACACTGCATTCATAATAAATTACTGATTTTCTCTTCCCCCGGAAGAGAAATGAATACACGAATAATTTGAGGAACATCCCTTCCATTGGATAATCTTTACCTTTCTGCTTGTTCTCTTCCAAGTGTTCCAAGTAGTAGACTCTTAGGCACGACTTTGACGTCAACAAATGATATTAATCCGTGTGTGAATATGCTCCAGATTTCTCTCTGTGCTATTACAATGTGATTTTCTCACGACGTAAGGCAAAGGGTCATTTTTGAATGTGCTCAGACACATTTTCCCTATTCAGAAGACAGAAATTGTTGAGCTTGAGGGAAATCTTTTTTTTCCCCATAGCTTTCCCAGCCCAGAAATGTTCAGCTGCAGATCCTGGCTTCTTCACACTTGATTCTCAAGTCCAAAAGTGCAAATCCCTCTTTAACAAGGTAATGTGACCCTGGTGCTAAACTGAAATCTGAGAACATATCTACTCTTTTTATTTTCTTGGTTAGTTTGTATCTATGCCCTCAGTGATTTGTTTGATTTTTGGAATCAGAGTCTCACTCTTTTTGCCCAGGCTGGAGTGCAGTGGCATGATTTCAGCTCACTGCAACCTCTGCCTCCTAGGTTGAAGTGATTCTCCTGCCTCAGCCTCCTTAGTAGAGCAGCTGGGATTACAGATTCCCACCACCACACCCAGCTAATTTTTGTATTTTTAATAGAAATGGGGTTTTGCCATGTTGGCCAGGTTGGTCTCGAACTCCTGACTTCAGGTGGTCCGGCCTGCCTTGGCCTCCCAAAGTGCTGGGATTACAGGCTTGAGGCACCACTCTCAGCTGGCCCTCAGTGTTTTTATTTCAGATGTTTAATAAGGTATTTTTGTTAATTATTCTGCAACTAAATCAATTGTCCTTTAATTTGCCCATTGCTGTAAAACAGTTTTTCTCTTCCCCTTAATAAATGACAGCTTTCTTTCATCTTTGGTCATATTTGGTGTTCAAGCATGTTTTCCATAATATTGATAAAAGTAAGTAAAATGCAGAGATGCTGCAGGTTTTAGTTTGGCTTTAAGAGTTAGAGGAAGGGGCAGAGGGAGGGTTCACAGCTTTTCATTTTATGGTACTGCTTGTGAAATGGACCTTGCCTGACACGCAATGTCAGAATGGCATGGTTGGCCTGCTTCTATGTTCCTGTAGACATGGTAGGAGAAATGATTGAGAGTTTTTCCAATTCGGCATGGAAACAAACCAAAGCAATTTCAGTGTGGCAACGAAAGTAAGGAGGAGACAGATGCTGTGTGGGCTCCAGTACCAGAGCCAGGGGATGAGAAGCTTCACTGTAACATGTCCCATTATTGCTCCACAAGCTATTATGGGCTGCATCTCCCCAAGCATGGGAGCTTGCCACAATGGAAACCTAAATAGAATGGCACTCAGTGTTGAATGGCAAGGCCTCTGATCATAAATGAGATAAAACAAAAGATATTTGATGGTTATCACAGAGATAGACTTTCCTTACTTGGAATTTTCCTGCCTCAACATCCACAGGGAAAAGCTACATGTTGGCATTTCATAATTCAAGCATTTTGTTTGCAAATCTTAAAGCTTGATTTCTTTTACGAAGTTTGTAAGTACTTTCATATTTGTATTTCTGTTTCAGAGTTTAAAATTCATTGCATCTAGAGAGCAATGTTTAGCTCTTTATGTATTATGGTATTTTATTTATCTAAAGACCAATATGTTGCTTTCTACAGATAACTTCAGATGAATATTATTATCTAGTTAAATGAGCTTCGTCAGCAGTGAGCTCTGCGGCAGGAGATGCACCTTTTCTTCTAGTGTGACCATTTGATATGGAGCAGACCAAAGGATTTTCCATCCCATTACTGGAATGTGTTTCTGTAACAAAGTTCTAGCAAGTTTTAGTGTGTAACCCATTTCAAGGGAAATTCTCTTCCGTTTTTTTTTTCAATTATGTCTTTTAATTTATACTTTCCGAATCTCATTCCTTTTGAGTGAAATATGAATAGATGAAGAGATGTGATATCATAGCTCATTAGGTAAAACTTTTCCGGAAACATGCTCCATCCTCTCTAGTTATTTGAATTCAGATAAGCTTAAAGGAAAAGAATGAAACAAAGTTATAAAGAAAATTGGAAGTTAATCGCTGCCATTCGTCATAAACAAGCTCAGAGGCTGGGATATTTGGCATGAGGACAATTAAGCTGCAAGATATAGAGCACACTCCATGCTGGTGAGGACGGTCCACCCATTCTGCATGTGTCTGCATCCCTGGGACTTAGAGTCTGGCAAGTGGAAGAGGGATTTTATCTTGTTGGAAAATATAAATCGGAAAATCAACGCACATGAAATTGCAGACGCTGAGGGGTGAGTGTCCTAGAAACTTTCTTTGCTTTTAGCTAGACTGCATTACATGATTCTATGTGTTCAGTATTTTTGAACACTTTCTGAAGAGTAGCTGGGATTGTAAAGACATTACTAAGGTGATAATTTAAATACTATGCCAGCATTCATATCAATTAAAAATAGACTCAGGTAGAAGCCTTGACCCAATTTTCTACCTTTTGCTGAAATTGGTTATTTAATTTCATTTTTCTTAGTTGAATATGTTTGGGCTTCTCTATGGTGCTTGTAAGAAGATCGTGTGTCTACATTGTGATGCTTTACGGCGTTTCTCCTCTCAGCGTTTCAGTGTGTTTGTGGTTGCTGCTCATGTTTAATCTGCTACTCTTAACTTTTAGCAGCGGGAATTAAAAGGGTTCAGGCATCTGGAGCTGTTTAAACATCAAAACTCTGGGCAGCTTTCTCTAATAACCAAATCACAGTTATCCATGAACTTGGTCTGAGCAGCAGTTGAAGTTAAATGATATTTTACTTAGTGATCTTTATATATCATTTATTATTTATTAAGGTCAGATTTTATGGTTTTTTTTTACAAGTATTAATTTATTTAGTCTGCACAACGAAGTCGTTAGAAGGTATTACTTATATTCGTAATTTTCAGATGAGGTAATTTAGGTGCAGAGAAGTTAAAGCACTTTCACGTTCACACAAGAGCAAGTGTTAGAATGAGGACTTAAGCCCAACCAGGATAGTTCTGGGGGGTACTGTGTTGAGCACTGCACCAATGCCGTTAACCTTGATTTGCTGACCATCGTGATAATTATGAAATGAAAACAAGGAATAACCTTAATAAATTAGTCAAATAGATTTTAATGAGGAAGCAAGTTTAAAACAAATGGTCAGCAAACACTTTTTAAGCACATAATATACACCAAGCAGTATGCCTCCTAGCAGACTGGCATTGAACGGCAAAGCTAGGTCCTCAGGAAGACTGGCTGTCCAGGAACGGACCAGGTGAAATTCATCATGTTAAATCCCGTATTTAAAAGTACTCTGTTGGCTGTATCGTGTTGATTAACAATCAATACAAGAAATATGGATCTAATCTTTCCAAATCATGATTTGGGAGAATTTTATAAGAAGCGCCACTCTAATTTTGATTCTGGTAGCATTGTAACTGAGGCTTTAGAAATATACTGAGATTCCAATGCTATTGAATATCACTCTCAAATGTTTTGGTCTCAGGATTTCTTTACATGCTTGGAAATTTTTGAGAACCACCTCCCCCACCCCACCACCACCAAAAAACTTTTGTTAATGTTGGTCATATCTCTCAATATTCAAATTAGAAATTAAAATAGAAAAATTTAAAACTAATTACTAATTCACTTTAAAGTGACAGTAATAATCCCATTGCATCTTGACACAAATGGCATGTTTTAGTAAGAAATAACTATCTTTTTCAAAACAACACAAAAATGAGTGACATTTGCTATGGTTTGGGTGTAATTTGTTCGTCCCCACCAAAACTCATGTTGACATTTGATCCTCAATGTGCCAGTGTTGGGAAGTGGGGCCCCATGGCAGGTGTTGGGTTTTGGAGGTAGATCCATGAATGGCTCTGTACTGTTCTGGTGGTAATGTGTTCTCACTTTGTTTTTTGTTTTTTTTAGACACAGGTTCTCACTCTGTCACCCAGGCTGGAGTGCAGGGGTACAATCATGGCTTACAGCAACCTTGAACTCCTGGGCTCAAAGGATCCTCCCGCTTCATCTTCCTGAGTAGGTAGGACTACAGGCAGACCCCAGTATGCCTGGCTGAGTTCTCATTCTTGAAAGATTGAATCAGTTCTCATGGGAATGAATTAGTTCCTGTAAGTGGGTTGTTATAAAGCCAAGATGCCCTTAGGTTTTCTCCTCTTCACACATGTCTCCTTCTCATTGCCTTTCTCTGCCATGTTGTGATGTGGCATGAAAGCCCTGTCCAGAAGCTAGGTCCATGCCCTTGAACTTCTTGGCCTGTGGACCCGTGAGCTTAATACACCACCTTTAAAATAAATTTTTAGGTATTCTGTTATAAGCAAGATAAAGTATACTAATATAGCATTGTTTTAAATTTTTACAAATTTCTTTATTGTGTGGCTTAATAGTAAGCTAGATTATTAGATTTGCTTCTATAAACATTGTTAGAATCTTACACATCAAAACCCCTCTGGAGAGTTCTATTGTACACTTGTGAAAGAATGAAAGCAAAGCAGAGAAATTAACATCTTTGTTTATTATAAAAGTAGTTTGGATGTTACGATAACCCTGTGGTTCTCTGGCCATGCTTTGAGAACAACTGCTACAGGATAAATCCACTGCCAAATTAATCTTTTGTTATGCTGTGTGTTTTAGCCTCTTTTCATTTACTACTATCTGAATTTGAACTTGAGCAATTCAATGTGTTGATTATGATTTCCTCTTTTTCTTTTTTTTTTTTTTGTTTTTTTTGAGATGGAGTTTCACTCTTGTTGCCCAGGCTGGAGTGCAGTGGCACGATCTCGGCTCACTGCAACCTCTGCCTTCTGGGTTCAAGCTATTCTCCTGCCTCAGCCTCCAAGTAGCTGGGATTATAGGCACATACCACCATGCCTGGCTAATTTTTGTATTTTTGGTAGAGATATGGTATCACCATATTGGCCAGGCTGGTCTTGAACTCCTGACTTCAGGCGATCCGCCTGCCTCAGCCTTCCAAAGTGTTGGGATGTTAGCCACTGCGTCTGGCTGATTATAATTTTCAAATACTAGGTGACTCCTTCCTAGCATTGTATATTTTATATATATTAAATGTCCATGAATTTTAAAAACTTTAAGTGAAAGCATGTGACAGTTTCAAGTACTCCAACAATTAAGAAGCTACAATATGGTGTACAGGGCACACAAGGTGAACTGAGCATCAGATAAATTGAGAGACAGATAAACAGAAAGAAAGTGTTAGATGCGTATGTAACTATACCTAGGCATCTGTGTTTGGCTTAATAAAGACACAGTGTTTCGGCCGGGCGCAGTGGCTCACGCCTGTAATCCCAGCACTTTGGGAGGCCAAGGCGGGTGGATCACGAGGTCAAGAGATCGAGACTATCCTGGTCAACATGGTGAAACCCCGTCTCTACTAAAAATACAAAAAATTAGCTGGGCATGGTGGCACGTGCCTGTAATCCCAGCTACTCAGGAGGCTGAGACAGAAGAATTGCCTGAACCCAGGAGGCGGAGGTTGCGGTGAGCCAAGATCGAGCCATTGCACTCCAGCCTGGGTAACAAGAGCAAAACTTTATCTCAAAAAAAAAAAAAAAACCAGTGTTTCTTATGTATTGTCCCGTAATGGAAATTAACAGTTTAATACTTTGCTATTATCGTATCAACCTAGACTCCTTTTTAAAAAAATAACCTGCAGAGGTGGGTATATTGATGAAATTAGTAATGGTATCGCTACTCTTGTATGGTTTTGAAAATAGTGTCTGGGTTGGAATAGCCAATGAAATAGTAGATATTTATAGTTTTTGCAATGCTTTTAAATGTGTTAATTGTTAATACTTATTTGACTAGTTTACTTTATTGTGGCTGAAATGCAGGCTCACACGTAGTAAGAGGCACTTACCGTTTCTAAGTTCTATTATGGGATGTGAAGGTCCTTTAGTTTTCCCAAGGTTAGATAGGCATGGGGGCTTTTAATTTCACATGGGATGCTTACAAACTGCCTTCTATTTACACATAGCTTTGGAAGTAATTATTTTCCCTTTTAGTGTCCAAATCTGTCAAGCAAAGAGCCTTTTTAGTAAAAATTGTGATTTAAAGAGAATAATTGTTTCAGAAGAGTAGTGAAAAATGTTCAGATTGACATTTTGAAGGAAAGCACGAACAAAAGAAATTAATTTTATTTCAAGAAAAGAGAAAACGTTTTCTTACCATAACATAGTAAACATTTTGGCAAAGGAAAAAACATAGCAAGTATGAGTACATGCGTGTGTGTGTGCCCTTTTCAAGAGAAGTTGACACTAAAATGATGCTTCAGATGCCAGAGTGAAGAGGTTTCTAGTTGAAACATTTAATTATTATCCAAATAGGGTAGAGGAACAAAGTCTGATTTCTTTCCTGTATTTGGAAGTGCTTGGTGTGGATAAGAAGTCTGAGTGGCAGCTGCAACTGCCAAGCAGCCTCACACAATAGCAGTGTCCAGCTTCTCAGTTATGGAAGGGGGCTCTAAGGCCTTCTCCCACCTTTGGAGGTGAGGAATCCTCTTCTTGCTTTGGCAGCTTCCATTAGTAGCTTTAAGAGAGTTTGTTACCCATTTCCAAAAGTATGTTCCTAAAGACGGTGAATGTTAAAGACTGATTTAAAATGTACGTACAATACCATAGAGCAAACTATAACAAAACAGGTAAATAAATGCATTATAAATTAATAAGACTATTTTCTTCTTCTTCTTTTTTTGATCAGGTGCATTTATTCCTTTTTTTTCTTCTTCTTCTTCTTATTTTTGCCTTTGTTTTTGAGACAGGGTCTCATTCTGTCACCCAGGCTGGAGTGCAGTGGCGTGATGTAATATCAGCTCACTGCGGCCTGGACCTCCTAGGCTCAAGTGATCCTCCCACCTCAGGCTCCTGAGTAGCTGGGACTTCAGATACACACCACCACACCTGGCTAATTTTTTGTATTGGTAGAGATGAGGTTTCACTGTGTCGCCCAGGCTGGTCTCCAACTCCCAAGCTCAAGTGATTCACCTGCCTCAGCCTCCCAAAGTGCTGGAATTATAGGCATGAGCCACCATGGCTGGCCTGTTTCCTGTGTTTAGATATGCATCTGAAGCCTCTATAGTCTGAAGTTTTTCTTTAAAATTAGTGATAGGTTTAAGCTTGTAGAAATAAACTCCTTTCCCGTCAATTGCTAACATGCAGTATTTAATAATTAAGTCAAATTGTGCCCCAAAGTCGATGTTAACTATACTCTGTTGATAAGTTGGAACACAATGTGACTTTGAGCCATTCGTTCTGGCCAATCAGCAATCAATTATGGAAGCCAGTTCAGTCACACAACAGCCCACACCAGTGGTTAGGAAGGTCACAATGAAGAAAGAGGAAATGATGAGGTTGATTTCACATGTGTAAACATAGTCAAAAGTAATAAGGAACTCTACCATGCCTTGGGACACAATACATAGCTCTCAATGTGGAGTATAGTTTGTGAAAACAGTATTTCTACTTGAGTTATGGAGTTAGATTTTTACACATTCTATCCTGACAAGAAATCATATCTGAAAGCTGATATATAAAGGAGTCCCTGAACTAATGAGACCTGTATTTTATAACTTTATCATAAAGTAATGATGTTTTGTAATATAACATCTCAGTTAAACATACATATAAAATTTTAAAATGCTTTTATTAATCAAAGAATACATATACATAATGGCTTTGCTCTCTAACCCAAACTGTAACAATGCCCCCAAAGTCTCCAAAGAGGAGCCCAGTGGAGTGATTCTTGAGGAAGTAAAATCAAATCATTTATTATTCACAAGGGTGGCAGATTTACCAATACAGAAAGTTTCTGTCCCAAAATGGCCATTCTTTTGTAGCCCTTGTCCTAATATTTAAATTTTCTTCTATTGCTTATCGTAAGTTAACTGTTGTCACCTGATTGGAAGAACTCACCTTCAAATATTTTGGTTTCTTCACATAAAATTTTGCCATGATACCGAACACTAGGTTTGCTCTCTCTTGTGGTTTTGAATTCATTTTAGGTTTCACTGATGGAAAATAGGGAAGGAAGATCTAATGAAACAGCAAGTCCATAAGGGTGGGAGCCAGAAGTTGAAGTTGTAACAGGATTCGGTTATGATTCATAACTTAGAGGATAATGAACTGCAGAAAATTCTTTGGAAGATAAAAGCTAGAGAACAATTCTGAGTCAAAGGCAGCTATTGTGGTGCATAGTTATTTAGATTTCAAATTTGAAAAGAAATCATTGTTTCACAGACCGAAAGGTGAGCCACTGGTATCTGTCATCAGCACACAGGAAAAATGAAGAAGAAGTACATTTCTTCTATAGGCTGCAACACACAAGTACAAATGCACCAGGAGAATACCTAAAATACAAGAGCAATCAGTCCTATGAGTTGAAACTGAGTTTGTTCTTGAGCCAGTACTGTTTACAGAGTTCTATGAGGAAGGATGTCTGTAAAATATCTTACAGTGTGTTGTCTTCTATTTTGAGAGAAAGGGAAAGTATCTTTCCACTGTGAATATACCCTTTGTGTTAATAACTGTGAGGACATGACAAGGCTAAACAATTGCTTCTTTCTTCTGTCAGAGTTTCGTTTGCTTTGGTTAGTGCCATTGTTTGAGAGCATTAAACAAGTTTCCATGTTTTAGGCCTTTTGACATTTTTTGATGTTCCACATAACTGCAACGGAATAACTTGATGAAACAATTCAAGGCAGCTGTGCTCTGGTCTCTGCCCTCCAAGGATAAGATAACACATTTGATAAACACATGTTCTTTAATGCCAAGTTATCCGGGTCTGGCAGACATATCAATACATGAAACTGATATGAGCCTTCATCCTGAGGGAGAAGAGGGTTAGAAATGAAGGTAAACCTGGATCCTGGTTTGAGACCAGGATCAAGAGAAGTTTCGCTCTTGTTGCCCAGGCTGGATCTAGGCTCACTACAACCTCTGCCTTCTGGGTTCAAGCAATTTTCCTGCCTCAGCCTCCCAAGTAGCTGAAATCACAGGCTCCTGCCACCACACCCAGCTAATCTTTGTATTTTTAGTAGAGATGGGTTTTCACCATGTTGACCAGGCTGGTTTTGAACTTCTGACCTCAGGTGATCCACTTGCCTTGGCCTCCTAAAGTGCTGGGATTACAGGCATGAGCCACCGCACCCAGCCCCGGATCCCAGTTTTAACCCTGCAACAGACTAGTCTCCTGAACTTGAGTATTTATAAATACTGAATCTGAGATGAGCTTTGCGCATGGTTTTCCATACATAGATATTGATAGGACTTGACCCTTAAATAATCTGAAGTCAGAGAAAAACTGTTTTGTGGAATTAGTTGTACAGAGCGTTTGCTCACTCAGATCTGTTGCCCAGTAGCCCAAATGCTAGAGGGAAGAGAATGTGGAATCTGGAATTAGGAAGGTTTGTGCTGGAAATCACCTACTATTTAACAACTGCTGACGTTGGTTTCCTATACTCTCTGAGTCCCAGACCCTTATCTCTAAAATTTAGAGTAATAATATCTATCTCACAGGATTGTTAAGAATGCTAATTGAGATTAAATGTGTAGAGTACATGGCACACAACATTTAATAAATATTAGTACTATTTAATTTAGCCTAAGGGCCTCGCTAGGTTTTTAGAGCTGCTTTTCTTCCTCTTATTGGCTCTGTTGTTTACATGATAATCTCTTCAGTTTTCCTTTTCTCTAAAGTTTTATTAGTATTTCAGTAAATGTTTCTTATATTGAGAACAATTATATGAAGTGGAACATATTGGGGGAACTTTTCAATAGCCAGCCCAGAGGCTAAACAAACAAATAAACAAAAAAATAGATGTTTTACACGTTCGTATTCTGTTGATGAGCCCCAGAGAAGATTGTTCCAGGTTTTAACACATTCTCGTCCAGGACCAAGATGATTTTCTTCACTCTCCAACCCAATGATCTTTTAGTTTTAATATGAGTAAATCTAAGCATTGAAATGCAGCATTTCCAACATAATCGTTTTTATGCATTTAATATTTTAGCTCATGCAGAAAGAGGAGTTTCTGGAAAACCATGCCTCAAGTGATCAGCTATTATAATCCTTGGAGAGTGTAACAGTAAAAATTGTCTTGAACATTTATGTAAAGCTTCTGGAAGGAGGCAGGAAAGACAGCCCTAACTAATGAATACAACTTTCACTTTTAAGGACCTGCAGTACAGGTGATTAATTAGTAAAAATGATCCCTGATACAAAGTCAACTTAGTGTCCACTGGATATCGCAACAAAGGTCTTTTATTGTTTCTTGTTGAGTAGGAAACCTGACTTGCCTAATCAAAGACCAGATTCTTTCTCAGCAGTAAGGAAAAGAAAGTGGGTAATACTTTTTTGTTTTTCCCTTCAGAAATGGAGAAAGCTCACTAAAGAAGAGAAGGGACATGCTTCACCCAGGTGGGCAGTATTGCTTCTTTAACCCCAGATGCAGCTATAGGGGCTTCCAAGTATATAAAGGGAGGAAGGCCTGTGAAAATGGAATTCACCTTGCAAGTGCCCACTGTCTTCCTATGTACTCGGGAGATGAGATTTGGGTTTGAATCCATTCTGTGGCTTGCTTTTACAAATTTCGCTCCAGCTTAACATTGTTTCAACATTGTTTCTCCAATTCCCAATAATTTCCATTTCAGTAACAACATTCACTTATTCTGGAGAATAGCTCAGCCTCAAATTGGGTAATACCACCCCATTGTGTCAAACTGAGATCCCGTTACACCTGCCAAGCTATAGGTGTGCAGTGCATCAGCTGCTGCTACTTGTTACCCAACTGCTGCCTCTGGTCAATTAACAAAAATAACCTTCTTTCATGAAGGCAACTCATTGGCAGAGATTTTCTTACTTAGTAAGTCTTTCCGCCTCTTGTATTATAAAAGAGAGGCCAAAACAAAATTACAATTAAGATTGACATCAGTAAGGTCTCAGGGTCAAATAAATATACTCCTTTTGGGTTGCCTTTAAAACAACTTAAGCCAAATCTTCCCTTAAAAATCATAGTTTAAATTAAATTCTATGTCTCTCAACCTGCAATCCACAATGAACAAGCTGAACTACAGCCTTAAACAACAGAGAAATCCTTGGAACCAACATTTAATTAAAAAGACCACTAGACGGTGCCTCACTGGAAACGCAGAACATGCTTAAATGAATTTTTCAATATGTAGATAAATGTTTTACCATTAGGGTTTCTTAAAGGAAGTAAAAACTGGCAACTCATTAGGAGTGTCGATAGGTACTATAAACAGACAACAAGTACCTCTGGCATGTTTCATGGCTTAGACATCAAAAGAAAAAGTCATAAAATCTACTTGCTTTAAAACAAAGTACATATTCCACCCCACCACCCCCTGACCCCTCCATCCTCCGCCACAAGGCTGCTATCTATTAGCTACCTCATATGTGGAGGAAAAAAAAGTTACAAGTCCTTTAATCAAATATATCTGAAGAGTTTTGGGAATAAATATGAAATAGTGAAGCATGTATGTTTTTGATGTTTTCTATTTTCTACACTATACAAATGAGAATGACCTTGGCAGTTTAAAACAACCTCTCTGTTTCTAATAATACCTACAATCAGTTTTGTGTATTAAAAGCTTTGTTAATAATCTATAAGCAGTAGGTGACCCCAGCGATTTTGTTCTGTGGTTTAAGACATGACCAAGATTGTGTTTTTGTTTTCCCCATTTTGTAGGTAAAAAGTATAATGTTAAAAGTACTGACAGAAATGAGTTGTTGCTATAAATAGGTGAATCAAATGGGAATTTTCTGGATTTTGTTATTATGAACATTGCACACAGAAAAAGCCAATGCATCACACCAGAATGTCAATGGGGTAGGGTACCAGGCCAAAGAAAAAGGGCAAAGAGCCCACTTTGGTACACCTGGAGTAGATTACACACATGGGGTTGATCTTTTCCTTGAAGCCAAAAAGCTCTGGTAATGGGCTCTCCACAGTACATGATAGAGCAGGGTAAAGCTGGAAATTAATCACCCAGTGCTACCAAGGCAGTTCATGGCATGCCATTGACAGCCTCCTCTCTGTATTTTTAGATGGCTAAGAATCAAGTAGTTGCACATCAAAATGTGATTTTTTTTTCTTGCTTCTTGGCACAAGACTCATATCTGTCATCATTTCATGTCCTCAAAGGCCTGAGAGAAGCTGCCATCCTTGGGCAACAAAGGATGCCACGCAAAGCAGCTCAGAACTTGAGTTGTTTCAACAGATGCTGTTTCACGTTTTGCCGAAGAATGGCCCTTTTTATTTCTGTCATGAATGCAGTCTTTCTTTCAGTTTCTAAATGTTTTCCAGTATTAACCCTAATCCTTATCTATCATTCTTTTAGGATGATGGGCTGTCCCTTTTCCTTTGCAACTGGCATAACCTTCACCATGGAAATATGGATTGCAAAGAAATGGAAACTTGGTGCTGTTTACCTTATAGCTCCTGCTGATTTCTTGCAGTGGGGGAGAGGAGGATTGCACTTCAAGGTCAGAGTAGCTGAGCCAAGTTATTCCAATGTAAGAAAAAATGCTAACATTGAAACGAACAGTTTTACCCTGTAAAGATTCTCTGCCTAGGGAAACAGAAAGATTAGAAAAGGGAGGTGGTAGAGAAAAGAACTAGAATAAACAGAGCAAGCTCGGAACAATTTATTCCTATGTTTGTCTATTGAAACAGAACCAGGAAGGACCGATGAAGGTCTGAATTAATATAATTTATCAGAAGAGAGGCTCCCCTCCAAGGCAATGAAATGATCTCTTTCCAAATATGTAATGAGGAGTGGCTCGCCATAAACCCAAGGTATGTCAGGGCAAAGATGGTGAGGACTTTATAGCCTCTCCAGCGTTTGCCTCACAGAGAGTGCCTAATTAACCATTTAGGGATTCAGAATTGTTAGTCAAAGTTGCTCTGATGAAATCCGGAAGGTTGTTCTCTTTCTTGTCACAAGTTGAACTGTTCGAAAGCATGGCCTCAGAGATCTGATTTTCCACATTGCGCTGGTATTTTCTTACCTTGCGGCAGGCAAAGGGCTAGTCAAACTTGAAAACTGAAACTTCTTCCATTGTTTTCCCTCAGAGCATTTTAAGTTTGTTTGTTTGGTCTGTTTTGTGTCTGGTACAGTTCTTCATTTTGCTTTTCCAGTGCAAGGCTACTGTGCTGGTGGTGATGGAGGGGGTGTACAACGGAGGGAAGAATACTTGCTCAAGGAAGTTTGCCAAGCAGATACTCTGTATCCAGCAATAACAGTGAGGACAGAAAGAATGTAGTTGAAGATATGAGAGGCAAAGTAATTCAGAGATTTCCACAGGTTTAATCTGTTTCCTTCTCCCTGTCCCTAGTGAGAGTTATTAAAATAACTACCATCTACATGCCCATTCTGCACAGGGGAGGGATGTGTGAAGACAGCAAGAAAGCGCTAGCCTGTGTGTAGGGTGTGTAGGGTGATATGCTTTACAGCCATGCTCACTCACTATTTTTGATCATGGGCCTAGAAATAACCATCTGGGCAATCAGACTTTCGCATTAACATGCAATGTTGGCTAAATCCACAGGCAGCTGGCTGAGTACTATTTAAACTCAGTGCTGAATAGGAGGAAGCCCTGACAGGCAGTAGTTAGGGTACACTCATCTATTCTACCCATGTCAACAGTAATGATACTGTAATTCTTTACAAAATGTGGTTCTTTTTGCTATGTTTTGACAAGCTGGCTGTTATTCTAACTTTCTGTATTATTGGAAATACATAGACTAGACACTAATATACATATATGCATATGCATGTGTTTATGTGGCTGTATATATTTATGGACGAATCCATCCCAGTCAATCATCCATAGTTACTATGTATACTATGCAAAGTACTTTATTGTGTGAGATAGAAAAATATGGAAACATTGTAAGCACACTACATGCAGGGGAGGTTGATTCAACTATTTTCTGGAACTCACTTTGTTTCCATTAAGTGATTTAGAAAGATCGGGCAGTATCCGATATCATTTCTAGGTCTTTAATTCTGTGATTCCATCATTTTGGATAGAAATTAAGTATGCTGTTAGGGTGCGGTGGCTCAAGCCTGTAATCCCAGCACTTTGGGAGGCCGAGGTGGGTGGATCACAAGGTCAAGAGATCAAGACCATCCTGGTCAACATGATGAAACCCTGTCTCTACTAAAAATTCCAAAAATTAGCTGGGCATGGTGGCGCGTGCCTGTAATCCCAGCTACTCGGGAGGCTGAGGCAGGAGAATTGCCTGAACCCAGGAGGCGGAGGTTGCGGTGAGCCGAGATCGTGCCATTGCACTCCATCCTGGGTAACAAGCACGAAACTCCGTCTCAAAAAAAAAAAAAAAGACACACGACTGGATTAGCGGTTACAAGCTTAAGCTTTGGTGTCAGATTCACTTTAAATACAAGCGTAGCTTCTGCCACTTAAAAGTTCTATGACCCTGTGGCATTTATTAAATTGGGCTTTGGTATCCCCAACTATAAAATGGGAAATTGCCATTGTGATCTAGCTCCTAGGGTTGTTTTATAGAATAAATGTGATAAGGCACATAAAGCATTTTTCAGAAATCATGGTAAAGGACAATTATTACAAAAATGTTAGCGCTTTTATGCTATCATGATGGTACTTATGGAAGCATTGGGGAAAAGTAAGTCAGCAGAACTCAGTAAACTTGATTCCTTTGCACTGCCTTTCTTTGTTGGAAAACTGTTGACTGGATAGATTTTTTTTTCCCCTCCTGGGGAAAAGTGAAGTTGTGCATTGCTTTGTGCAGTTTGGAAGTAGAAAGATGATCTCATGTGTAAATCACTGAATTTATGTTAGTTCTAATCATTCCCACAAGTACATCCAGGCTTTGCATGAGGTAAATACATACATTTATTAAATCAGTTCATAAACAGTGAAGATATATGTGTATGAATTTCTGTATAGACACATAAAATCATTTGGGTATTTGTATGTTCGTAGGAAAGAGCCAGTAACTATGGATAGGTTAGAAGTCAGAAAATGCAGATTTAAGTAGGACTCTGATACTAACTTGCAGTGTCATTGTGGATAAGTTACTTAATCTTTGTAGTCTCAGTTTACTTCTTTATGCAAGTAGGGCTTTACCTATTAAATGATCTCAGCTCAAACACTGCCCTGAAATCTCATGACCCTTTGTCAATGGTAGCTCCATGAATGATAACCCAGGATAACTAGAATGAACTAGTTCAATATTTCTCAAATTAGAGTGGGAAGTCTCAAGAGTCCAGACAGTGTCAGCTCAATCAGCAATCTCAAGACCTCCTGACCAAAAGTTGTCCTGTTCACATGGCCCTGTCCCCACACTGCCTGCAGCCAAAAATCCAAATAGGCATTCACAGCTATTTGTCAAGCACTGTACTTGATGCTGGAAATCTAAGCTGGAAAGCACATTTTCCTAATGGGGAAGACATGTAATTATTACACTATTTTAAAGACTGGCAAGCACACAGAAAAAATACTAAATATTTCTGGTAAGTTCTGATAAACTGACACACAGGTTTCTTTGGAGATGAGTTTTGAAGGATGTCAGAGAATTGATCTGTTGGTAAAGTAATGAGGAGATAGCGAAAGTTCTCAAGCAAAGGAACAAAAAAATTTTTAAAGATACAAAGGTGTGGGAAATCTTGATATATTCAGAGAATAGAATTACTGTGGATGTACAATACAGAACATTGGTTAAGAGGCCAGATACCAAAGTCAAATGATCTAGGTTCGAATACCAACTTCATCACTTAGGTGCAAATATGGTGTTAATTATTTGACTTTTCTACTTCAGTTTCTTCATCTGCAATATGAGAACGATAAGGTATTGTAAGGATATATTTTTGAAACATATTCGGTCCATATGAGCTATTTTTCTGAGTATTAAGTAGACGGGGTTAAGTGAGACAACAGAGCAAGGAGACACTGAAGAGGTAGACTGTAATCTGTTGACAGCCAGAGCCTGTCTTATGCCTTGTCAAAAGAGGTCTCCTAGATGTGCCTATGGGATTTATGCTGGAGAGTCCAGTGGCCATATTAATGGCATTGTGGCAGGTAGATTAGGAAAAGGGAAAACTGGAAGAAGAGAGTCTTTTCATAAAAAAATAAGAGTTGGGGAATAGTCTGATATTTTGCCTTAGGTAACAAGATGAATCACAACCATTAACATCTGAGACATCTGAAGAGGAAGTGCAGGTCATTGAGAAATATGATAAATTCAATTTTATTGCATTTACAGTGTCTGTGGGACATTAGCTGGAGGTATTCAATGAATGCTCTGAAATAGAGCAATGTCTCAGAAGAAAGTCTGGAATAGTGCTGTCCAGTAGAAACCTACTGTGACCCTCAAATGCAAATTATTTAGTAACTACACACACAAGGGTAAGCAGGCATGAATCTTAATTACATGTTTTATTTAACACAATATATCTAAAATGTTATTTCATCTTGTAATCAATACAAAATTATTAAGAAGTTTTCTTGCCAAGTCTTACACTTGGTGTGTATTTTACACTTAGCACATCCCAAGCCATATGTCAAGTGCTCAGTAGCCATATATGGCTAGGGTACTACTGTATGGGACAGTACAATTCCAGAACATGGTAATGGGGAAGATTTATACATTAAGCAATGATCAGCTGAAAAATTGCTGGCAGTATGCTAGGGCCAAGAATTCAGTGATGTATAACAGAGGCACAGTTTCTCCTTCACTAACCTTACAGTTATTAGGGAACATCAGTTCTGCTGGCTTTCATGTTCTTTCGGTACAAATTAGGTAATAGTGAAGTCTCTGGGCAGAGTTATCCCAAACCAGGGGTCACAGAGCACACATGAGATTTCTCTGCCTCTCTCTTTTTTTTTTTTTTTTTTTTTGAGACAAAGTCTCGCTGTATCACCCAGGCTGCAGTGGTGTGATCTTGGCTCACTGCAACATCCACTTCTGGGTTCAAGTGGTTCTCCTGCCTCAGCCTCCCGCATAGCTGGGATTACAGGTGTGTGCCACCATACCCACCTAATTTTTGTATTTTTAGTAGAGACAGGGTTTCACCATGTTGGCCAGGCTGGTCTCTAACTCCTGACCTTGTGATCCGCCCTCCTCGGCCTCCCAAAGTCCTGGGATTACAGGCATGAACCACTGAGCCCAGTCAAAATTTCTATTCTTCTTTACCCTCTCCGCCCTGAAACTTTCTGTAGTACAAATTGTACAAAGTCATAAGTGTGGATGCCACAATTAACCTTGACAGGGAATGCAGACATTTACAAGTAATGAAAAGAAAATGGGAGTGTTCTAAGGGAGGAAACTCATGCGAGGGGACTTGGTTGCTTAAAGATCAGGAATGTCACTGAAGTAATGACATGTAAGCTGGGAACTGAAGGATGATCAGTCAGTAGACCAATGAGAAACTAGATGGATATTCTAGGCAGAAATCAGGATACATTAGAAAGTACAGAGGCGAAGTCCTCAGGGAAGGTCATGGAGCTAAGATAATTTGGACCATGTGTGGAGAGGAAAGGAGGAAGGACATGAAGTTAGGGAGTCTAGGGGCTCCTCTGCAGGGCGGACTATGGGAGCAAGGGAAAGGAGAAAGGACATGAAGTTAGGGAGTCTAGGGCTCCTCTGCAGGGCGGATTATGGGAGCAAGGGACACACAGAGCCATGGATACTAGTGTTGTCAGTAGACAGCAAGAGGTCTTGGAAGGAACCTGGGAAGGCACAGTCAGAAATGCAGGATGAAAACCAGAAGTGTGTAATGACATACAAGGCAACCCGTGAGAGGGAAAATTCACTTTGTGAAAAGGGCCAACAATGTGTCAAAAACAGCAAAGCAGTCAAGGCTTAAAAGGCTAAAAAGTGGCTGTGGGATCAGTTAATGAAGGCAGCGGTGAGGCCTTGGTGAGCACAGTCGGGAGAAAAGTGGTCGAAACCGGATTGTAGCAGTGGAAAAACAAACAGAACTTAAAGAAGAGAAGATGTTTTAAAGAAAGCTGACGGCTGGGAAGTGAATGAAGGTGACGCCTCTACAGAACGAGAAGGGCCCTGTAGTGTTGGTAAGAGTTGTTGGCTTTTTTATTTGGTTGTTGTTTTTAATCATGAGGTATTATCACATCTTCAAACTTCGTGTTCCCACTGTTCTCTCTCCAACTCTGTTACAGAAAACAGATACATCCGGTACTTTTTTTCTTTTTTTTTTTTTGAGACAGAGTCTCACTCTGTCGCCCAGGCTGGAGTGCAGTGGTGTGATCTTGCCTCAGTGCAGCCTCTGCCTCCTGGGTTCAAGTGGTTCTCATCCCTCAGCCTTCTGAATAGCTAGGAATACAGGCATGCACCGCCACGCCCAGCTAATTTTTTGTATTTTTAGTAGAGACAGAGTTTCAGCATGTTGGCCAAGCTGGTCACAAACTCCTGATCTCAGGTGATCTGCCTGCCTCAGGCTCCTAAAATGCTGGGATTACAGGTGTGAGCCACCACGCCTGGCCCATCTGATACTCTTCAGAAATGAACACAGCAGTCAGAAGCTGTTATTGGATTCCCTTTGTCAACTTATTGCACAACTTGGGGCCTTGTGATTGAATGGGTGTTGAATTTGGATACACAGAATTGCGTGATCAGGGACCATCAGAGGAAGGGCTTGGTAACCACCCTGTCTTCTTTCCTTTCGTCATTGTTCACGCAGGTATGAATGAAGTCATTCATTTTCACTGAGCACTTACTTCATGTTGAGACCTAAGCAACAAGTGTGGCAACAGTGGACTTCGCAGTCATTTATTATGGCAGACACTCTTCTCACCGTTTGACGGATATGTCCTCAATCTTTCTCAAATCTTCATTGGACATACACTACTATTTCTTCGGCTGAGCAATGAGAAAAATTGAGAGAGATTAAAAATGCCAATTAGAGGTGCATGGCTGCATCCATCAGGCTCACAGGCTCTAAAACATGCTCATAACCACCATGCTACCACACAGTAGGAATACATAATAAAAACAGCGGATGTGCCTTAGTCCCTGACCATTTCATGTGGGAACCTTAGCCAAAAGTCTTCCCTTGAAATTCTTCCCAGATTAACTCCAATCATCCCGAGGCTCTGGTTTACTATGCCTTTATGCTTTCTATTGTTCCTGTTGTTTTTGTTGGATGTTGCTATGTAGTGTTTTTAGTTTTTCATGTGGATAAACTGCTGAATGTTTATTATCCTTGTTTGAGTGCCTGGTAGACATAAGGCCTCTCAAATTTCTCTCTCTCTCTTTTCTCTCTTAACATTCTGAGGTTTAAAAAAATACTTTAAATGAAAGGGTCACATGCAGTTAGCTTCTATACTAATTTGGTCTTATCCTTCTAATCATGGTTGGCTGGAGTACCCTCTCTCCTGAATCTTTCTCTTTCCTTTTTTCAGAGAACGCTGATTAGATGTCCAAAAGTGCCCGGTGTCCAAAAGTGTGATAGAAAACATGGAGAAGGTATCATCACCGCTTCACAGATGCCTACATTCCAGAGGATCTCATCAGAGCATAAGAGCTCTTGCAGGTAATTAGTAATTGGTCCTCACAGCACCCCTGGGTATGCAGCAAAGCTACACAGAGTGCAGATGAGCCTTTCCAGAGTACAAGACAATTTCCTCCTCAGTGATGGGGACAATTATAGTGATCCACCTTACAGGGGTGTCAATTATTCACAATCTAAAAGCCCTGAGAATTACAAACCTCACTAGAATGTGTATACACAGCACACTTGTGTTGTACCTAATTGGCATTCTCCTTTCCCCTGCCCTGCCACCTGCAAATCACAGCACAATGACACCCGTGGGTTTACCTTTGGTCCTGGTTATTGACATGGAGCCTGCCTCTTTACATCAAAGATCTGCCTGGATCACACGAGAGGACAGAAGAACAAACCCGCCAGGTGTTGATGAGCCCACGACAAGCAACCTAAATGGAATTCTGACAGGCCTTCCCAGCTTTCTACATAAACATAATGAATCAACCCAGAATACACACTCAATAAGCTATGAGTAAAGCAGAAAGCAACGTACGAGGATAAAGGGAAAAACAGCAGGTTGATCTAGCTCAATGACAGGAATTGCAAAAATCCCTCTGAAGGGTGCAGGGTGCAAGTGAAATATTCCAACTAAGCTTCTGTTAACAATTGCTACCAACGACCCATTCACCTTCGGATTCTTTCTACTTGAGCCTTTTTTATCCCCTCCCTCTCTCCTATCCCTCACCTACCTTATTTTCATCTTTTTATGTGTAACTATCTCTCTGATGAATTGAAATTGTGAGCTTCAGGCAAGGAATACATCCCATATATTATTTTGATTCAATTAAATTAGAAACACAGTCACAAAAACAAAACCACCATTTCTGCTTATGCATTTCATTATTGGCACATTCACCATGCAGTTCTTCCCATCTTCTTTGTCTCGGCACTTCTTCTTTATTCAACTCTTCATTTCATGCAACAGCTATTATTGGACGTGTTCTCACATAGACTAGGAAATTGTTTGCTACAGAGGGAGTCGCAGGAATAGCGTCAATAAAATAAATGGAAATAGCATTTCTGGATAAAAGAACTCTTCTATATTATCCACTGACTCTATCTAAATATCTGAGTTCCTTAAAGATTTCTGGGGCAGGTTTGTGTAGAGGGGAGGCTGAGTATAAAGGAAGAGGAGAGGAATCTGAATGATCATCAGAGGCAGAGCCAGAGGAAGGTGAAAATTGATAAATGAACTATCCACAGAAATGTCTTTCAAAATATAATTCTAAACCATTCTTTAGAACCTAAGGTTCTTACTCAAAAACCCCACTACCTAGTACCTTTTCTCCCAAATATATGCAGTGACATCATCTCAACCTGGAATCCTTTAGAGAAGAGTCATGCTAATACTATTACCTCTATAATTTCCAGATGTGATGTGATAACTAAAATAGATCATCCCTTACCATAGAATAAGAGGCAGAAAGAAGCAGGCAAATTATAGCTGATAGGTCTTGGGACAATTGCACAAACTCTTCAAACCTAAATGATTAGAAAGGCCATGTTTTTCATTAGTCAAATGCTTGCCACATGATCATAAACTTGACCTCTGGTTGATTGCCTGAATAAAGAATTCAGTGACCAAGTTGGAAGTTGTTATATTTGTCTTAGGAAAATGAGGAGTGAGCTCACACATTTTAATTCTAAAGCTGCATTGAATAAAAAAAAACCTCTGAAAACACAGAACAAGTTATAAATATACAAAGAAATGGTTTCCAGGACTTTCTTTCCAAATAGAATGCATTAAAGTAGCTGGAAAATTGTCCATTGTGGAGCTAAACAAAGATGCTTCATCTCTCCTCCCTTCCCAGTAAATGAGAAAATAGATCACACCAACCAAAGACGCCAACAGTAACTCTCCTGAGCAAGCCTAAGGAACATTTCCCGAAGCTCAGGTCCTTGGTCATTGAGCTCAAATGAAAGGAAATTTTGAGCATTCCACCCAGAGCTCGTGGTGTCCACGGTGTGTGTGGATGCAGGCAGCATGCACCCATGAGAAATCAGTCTCAGAACATGCTTGTCAAAGCCAATTTAAAAATATTCTATCACACTGTTGGGAAACACCTCATTATGAGAATGAACTCTGCTTTAGGGTGATGGGTATAAACAAACACAACATGTTAACTTTATAGATTAATGCATACCTAATATTTTGTATAATACTTTAAAGACAGGGTATCGTAGGAGATCTGAGAACATAGAAACCAAGAAACATATTAACTCCTGCAGTGGAAATGCATAAAACATAAACTTAAAATAATAAGCACCAAGCTACAATATATTTTTGTGCCTGAATTACCCGATTGAGATATTTACATATATTAAAGTTACTGTTGGTTCTCCATATCACTTTTGTGCTTATAAATCTGGTAAAAAAGGGACCCAGGGCGTTAATATATTATTTATTCACTTATTTGCAATATGTGTCTAGCATACAGCCTTCAAATAACTAACAGAATTATGTCTGGGTACTCTGCACTTGCAATATTCAACATTAGGCCCTTGGTAACAAGCAAGTAAGTGGAGGATTGTTTCGACTATTTTGAGCATTGTGGCCATGTGGAGGGATAAAACCATTTGGATTTATTATATAGTGAATTCCAATTAGAAAATACAAGAGTAAGGCATGACATGGTTCACACATTTCTAATTTATATTCCGATGAATGATAATTCTGTGTCCATAAAGATACTAAATTCATGATCATATTGGATATAACAGCCCATTGAGACCCTATCCTTGGGTAGAATTGAAGCTGATCACATTTCAAGATAGGTTTATGGTCAGGTAACAAAATGTTTATGTGCCCATACACAGCAATAGCAGAAAAATTCCTCCCAGGACTTATCTTTGGCCCCTTGAGAGCTTCTGGTTGCTTTTCACTGTTGCCTGTGTTCACCTGTTCCTTCCATTGCTTCTTTGAATGATCTTTAAGTAAATACCTCAAGCTTATTCACAGCACTGTAGTCTCAGCACTGTATTGCTATAGGATGTCATTCTGGGTTGAAGGATGAGGTTTTTGAGGCCCAAGGGAATGAAACAAGGTGGCCACTATCACATAGGCAGTTAGCAGGTGGAGGAATCCTCTCAGTTCCTTTCTTCTTGTGGTCATTAGGGAGTAAACATGGACTTGGTCTCAAGTAAGGCTTGTGCTGACATCCAGTGTCTGCTGAAGGACTTTGTGCATATTGCACAATGCTGTTCAGGTTGGGATAGCTTCCTCCTGGTTAGGTGACCCCATGTCCTACTGGAGTCTTTCCTCTAAAATGGGTGGGAAACAGAGGGTTTTTTTTTTTTTTCCTCCAAGAAAACAAGGGAAGAAATCCACTGTTCCAAAAGGAGAAGAGAATTCCTATTCCCAGGTATTTCCTGCAGAAACACAAGTCCACTGGGCTGCTGAGCTCAGATACTCTGTGAAAGAGAGCTAGCAGTTTTGGTCTTATCCTCTAAAGAATAATAGAAAATACTTGCACTCAGCACCGGATAATCTCACAGCCCTCTCTATCGGTACCTCTGTGGATACGGCTCTTCAGAAACTGCCAGCACCTTGGAAAGACTTCAAACCATGTCTTTTCAGCAATGACCTGAGTTTACATGGCCTCTTTGTGACAGCAGCCAAGTGGTCTGGCCTGGATTTTTGTTCCATGCCTGAACTCATTCTTTGCTGATAAAGTTAAACCTATTCGGACTGCCTATTTTTGCACCTCGTGCATTCCACGGGGAATTCCACAAGTCCAGGATAGCTCTTACTCCGTCCTGCTCTGTTTGAAAGTGCTACGTGGAATCCCAGTTACCACCACCAAGGCTTGTACATCTCTCTCCCCGCTTTCCTGAAAATTGGTCCCCCAACGAATTTAGCAAGGTTGTCTAGTTTTGTTCTGAGGTTAAATGTACTCAGAGTAGAAAGAGATATTTTCTCTCTGTATTGATTAGTTGAAAGGTTTTGTGGCTGAAGACGTGTTCTGGGGACACGCTTTCCTGCTACTCCTTCCTCCTCCTGATGCGTGTCTGCTCTGAAGCACACAGCACGCTAACACTGCAACGTGGCAGAAGGAAACTGGGATGAAGTGTGATAAGGCCTAGTTCCAATCCTGTATTTAACTCCCTTTTTGCATTTAGGCAAATCTTTAAAATCTCTTTAAACTTCAGGTTTCTCATATCAAGCTCAAGGAAATATCCAGTGTACTGTGTGGGCAATATATGTAAGAGTGTTTAAAAACATTTTATTTTATTTTGTTTTATTTTTGAGATGGAGTTTCGCTCTTGTTACCCAGGCTGGAGTGCAATGGCGCGATCTCGGCTCACCGCAACCTCTGCCTCCTGGGTTCAAGCAATTCTCCTGCCTCAGCCTCCCGAGTAGCTGGGACTACAGTCACGCGCCACCATGCCCAGCTAATTTTTGTATTTTTAGTAGAGACGGGGTTTCACCATGTTGACCAGGATGGTCTCGATCTCTTGACCTCATGATCCACCCACCTCATTTTAAAGGGCAGGTGAGCACAAGTGTAGAGTGTTGTTTGGCATAGAGTGGTATATGACAGTTAGAGAATAGTCATTGCTTTTCATGTTGTCTGTCTTTCCTCCCCTTCTTTTTATTTCTGTTGACTTATCCCTTTATTCAACTTACTTGAATTAGTGACATCCAGCTATACATCAGGTATATGGCAAGTCCTGGGAATTGAAGGTTAATAACACAGCAATCTATTCTTCAATAGCTTATAATCCCATAGTAGAGACCCAACAAACCAGTGATTACCTTATGAACACCCTGACAAGGGCATCTAAATGAGCTTTTAGCATCAGGCAAGTCTTCCTGGATGAGGTGATATTTCAAATGAAGTTTGAAGGAAAGGACGCTGGAGATAACAAGTTGAAGAAGTAGGAAATTGCTCCACTGAAAGAGAATGGTGCATACGCATGCCCGGGATCACGTAGCATTAAGAATTTGGGAATCCAAATCAGCTGGCATTGCAGCAGCACTGTATTAAAGAGACAGGGCCAGGCAGGAGGCTGGAATGATGGTCAGGGCCCTTTCCAGCGATATTAAAAATTTTAGTCTTTATCCAAGGCTTACACAAACAATGACTTGTTGTTTAAGGAGAGGTCAAATCTGTGCCTTGCATGTTTGCATACCTGTGAGTTGTGGGGACCAACTGCCATATAATATTTTTTATTTTGAGATGCTCCATTCATACCCTCTAACCTCAAATACATAAATTACCTGGTTTGGCAGTATCCTTCAAGATGCTTTAAGTTTTCATCCATCATAAAATGAGAGTAATTTGAATTTCTAAAAATTGGTAGGTGTTTCAGTGGCCTGGATTGAATGAGTGACTTGATTAAAATCCAAATGTGGGGCCGGGTGCGGTGGCTCAAGCCTGTAATCCCAGCACTTTGGGAGGCTGAGGTGGGTGAATCACGAGGTCAAGAGATCAAGACCATCCTGGTCAACATGGTGAAACCCCATCTCTACTAAAAATACAAAAAATTAGCTGGGCACGGTGGTACGTGCCTGTAATCCCAGCTACTCAGGAGGCTGAGGCAGGAGAATTGCCTGAACCCAGGAGGCGGAGGTTGCAGTGAGCCGCGATCGTGCCATTGCACTCCAGCCTGGGTAACAAGAGCGAAACTCCATCTAAAAAAAAAAAAAAAAATCCAAATGTGAGGAAATAGAACTTCACACTCCCAAACCACAAGCACAGTTAGCCATTAGATTGGACTCATTAGGGCAGTTGTAGTCATCATGTCATGGGAAAAATAGGTGTGGTGACTAACTTCAATGACCATTCATGGCATTTATTTTAAATGAACTGGATTTGAAAAGCACTTGTAACGGCTCACTCAGTCATGAGTAAAGACACATTAGTTTTCACTTTTTAAAATATTTAATTATTTTAAATAATTTCAAAATAAAATGTAGCCATCATGGTGAAAAATGGCCCTCCAAAAATGATGATGATGATGATTAGATATTAATCATGATAAGATTATGGACCATCACATTGCTTTGCTCAATATATTGACTCTGCTCTGTGAACTTCTAGGCCTTCCATATTTTTTAGTTACTCTAATAGTAGAAACTAATTTATGGAAATTAATTTATATCTAAATGAAAGTGAACCAATTAACTATAGGAAGTTTTTAAGGGAAAGGTTTTTAATTATTGCCAGTGTTTTGTTTTTATTTGTTTGTTTTGTTTTTTGTTCTTTTTTTTTTTTTGAGGAAGAATTTTCCTCCTGTTGCCCAGGCTGGAGTGCAGTTGTGTGGTCTCAGCTCACTGCAACCTCCGACTCCTGGATTCAAAGGATTCTCCTGCCTCGGTCTCCTGAGTAGCTGGGATTACAGGTGCCTTCCACACACTCGGCTAATTTTTTGTGTTTTTAATAGACACGGGTTTCATTCACTATATTGGATAGGATGGTCTTGAACTCCTGACCTCAGGTGATCCACCTGCCTTGGCCTCCCAAAGTGCTGAGATTACAGGTGTGAGCCATTGCGTCCATCCACCTGTGTTAATTTGTAAAGGTTTGTGAGTTCTATTAAAATTTTCCAGTCCCTGTTTCTGTAATTGATTGGTGCTAATGACAGCATTTTATTAACTCAGCAATGAAGATTCATTATATGTTCTGTACTCACGAATTATTTGGGTTTCTTTCTCCTTTTCCTTCTTTTTCTTCCTTTTTCTTCTTTTTCTGCCTTTTTCTTTTTTTACTATTCATTACATGTAATCTTTTTTTACCCCCCATACAATCTTTGGCACTGACTCTGTCAAGCTTTTGGAAATCATTTCAAAACCTCCTCTTGCTTGTTTTTGGATACAGAGTTTCACCCATGGGAATTAATTTCTTGACCTCTCCCAACTCTTAATAACTAACACACCCACTCTAACCGACATCTATCCGATTACAGCCTATTCATAATCTTGGAAATTAGTTGAGATCACTTAAAATATTTGTCTGCTATTAATGTAGGAATAAGAACTTAGGTTCATTTCCAGGTATTTCCTTTTTTAGGTCAAATTGAACAAGCTCTGTGCTTATGCTCCAGGAGACCCACAATAAATAATTGCATGATTATTCAAAGCAGATACCCATGTAGAGGTACATAATGATTCTTCATTTGAAACCAGCACACATGCAGTTATAAAAATCTTTCTCTGTAAAGCCATTATTTGTTACATTAAATCCAAAGGCCTTTGTATTTTTGTTTTTTGATAACAAGCATTTTTACCATCTCTTTTTGGTTGGAACTATGTTCAGTGCTCTGCCATTTATGCTTTAGCCTCTATAATGTTATCGAGATATTAACATATGCATGAAGAGTTGTAGTGAATGTAATTACAGTGGCAAAATGATAAACACATAGCTATTTTGCCTGGTAATATTATGTATTTAACAGGTTTATTTGTTCAACAGTTCTAACTTTAATTATATTTTGCCATTTGGGATTTTTAGACGTACAACAATCATAGCTCTTCTCTGGCTATTAGCCTAAAAAGATTGCATTCATTATAAAAATAATCCATATTTGTTTATTTAATTTTTTTCTTAATGTTATACAAATGAGCTAAGAAATGATAACTTTCTGTGCTGCTGGTATTATACTCATTTGGATGCTAAACAAATCCTGCCCCATTCTTACCTGTGGCAGTGAAATATGCTAAACAGGGTGTTGGCCCCAGGCCTGCTCAGTCTCAGCGACTGTGCTATATACCTTCACACAAACTTGGAGCTAGTCCTCAAACCCTGGTTCTAGATCACTCTGAAAATCTCAAATGCTTTGGGAAGCTAGCCAACAAAAAATAAACGAAGAATAGGTACTAAAGCTAACAAATACGTGCAGAGGGCCAGTCTCCATAACAGCAGGGCTCAGTCGTTTTGTGCTCAACCGCAGCAAAATAGCCTCTGAAATGATCACTTGCTGTGAAATGAACAGAAGATCTGGGTAACTCTCAAGAAGGTAAGAGTGTGGCATGGGGTGAGCTCATGTGATGTCAGTGAAGATTCCAGAAAGCATATTGATAGTTCTTTCTCAAAGTGACTGTTATATGATGTGTTCATTATTTTTGTGCTTATGCTGAAGGCAATTAAGCCTTTAGTTCCAAAGGCTTTTTTCTGCTTCCCATCCCCAGATACTTATTCGGGAATCTACCTCTGCAATACTCTTTCATCGAAACCAAATTATTTCTTCTGATAAAAGCAGACTTTTTTTTCCAGATTTGGTCAAAAGATACATTCTATTTGGTTAACACAATGTTATTGTTGGATATTAAGACTTACATATAGTAAAATTTGCAGATCTGAAGTGTTTGACTTGATGAATTTACTTATGTATATACCCATGTAATGATCTCTTAGATCAAGAAGTAGAATATTTCTGACTCCCGTAGACAGCTCTCTTGTATCTCTTTTCAGCACTTCCCCTTTCCGAAGGATAACTTGTAAAGAAAATTTTTTTAATTTCTTAATGTAGATTTAAAGTCAAAAAGATGATGACATTTGATAATATATTGCAATTAATTTTAGTATTTTGACATCCAAGTGTTTAAGTACAACTCTTTATCCCCAATATATAGAACTGCAAAACACATTTTAATGAAAGAGCTAAAAGTTCTTCCTTATTCATTTGCTAAACATTTATTATAATATAGAAAATGTGTTAGATACTGGAAAATAAAGAATTCAGAACAACAACACACTGCAGACCCTGCCCTGAAGAGATTTGGACGTATGACCCTTCAGGCTATGATTTTAACTATGGTTGCAAATGTGCATATGTGTATTTGTGCACATGCTACACACACACGTACGGCTTCTATTTACTTTATTCTGTTTTTGCACATATGCAAAACTACAATAAAATCAGATGATGAGTTCATTGTGTTGGGTGAACCAGAGTCACCTCAATAACTTCCTCCCTGACAGGCTTGAAATTAAAAGCAGCCTGTAAAAGCTACCAGATCAGTAAGCATGTTCTGACCCTGATGTACTAGTTGTACTCTGGTTTCTTTAGTTTACATCCTACCGTCTTGGGACTGGAGTCTGCCTTTGTGCCTACTTTTTTAGTTCGATGCTTCATTTGGACCATCTGCTTGGTTCTTGATTACACCTTTTCTTTGTATATTGTGTTTTTGTTCTCTCTTGGCCAATGCTCCAAAGCCCACAGCCATCCCCTCAGATAGCTCTGGCTGCTGGCACTCCGTTGAGGATTACAGTCTTAACTGTTACTTAAACAAAAATAGAGTTTTGATGGCAGGATTAAGCTCTAAGAAACAAGATTCTCTTCGCATAAATACTTGCATTTACAATAAGTTTTTTAGTTCTCTTGGTTCTTCCAGAAAATACAACATTTTCCTTGGAAATTATCTTTCCAAGGAAGTTTCCTTAAAATTATCTTAGAAAATTCCTTTCTGATTTAACAAGTGGGCAAGTCTGATTTTGTTCTTGGATAGGTTTTCTTCATACCCTTGAATTAGGGTGCCTTGTAGTGAAATTCCTGTTTGTAATAACATGGGCTTTTAATGTGGCCAACAATTCCCAATTACTAAAACACACATAATATCTTAATATTTTTTGCAGCTCTTGTTTATCCATGAATTATTATTACCATGCTTAACCGGAGATAGAAACTCACCATGAACTTATCAAGTTTTCCTCTTCACAAGATTTACTTCAGTTTGAAAGAAATTGCAACTGATGAAGCAATTGCTATGTGTCATAAAGTATAGGTATCTGACATTCATTACAAGGAAAGAAACAGTCAAATATCATGGGACTCATTTATTTATGTCAATATTATCTATAGATACTATAGATAATATATCTGTAGACTATGTCTATGGACAATATATCTGTAGATAATCTATAGATATAGGCAATATATCTATAGATAATCTATAGATATTATAGATAATATATGTATATTCTGACAGAGAAGGAAAAACACCACTCTAAAGTGTTTAATCTACCATAGTTTGATATTGTCTTTCTTGTTCGTGTCAGTTTGAATTACTTGGTTCTGTTTTTTTGGTTATCTGCAATGACTGGGCTATTTATTTACAGAATAGAGGACATGGAAGCTTACTCTATATACACAAAAGAATACTGTACCCGTTCAATCATATAGAAATAGAAAACATTATCTCATGGAGATATTTTTTTTTTCTTGTTTTGGTACTTTTTTTGAAGTTTTAAAATATGTTCTACTTTTGTCTGTGACACAATTTTGGATCTTTTGATACTCTGGAGGACACACTGCAGTTGAGCTTGCAAACTGATGACTAGCTTTTTGGTGACACCTTGACTGGGTCATTGTTGACATCAAAGCCCATTCTTTCTCCATCCTGATAGGTATATAACATATGGGGTGCATCTTGCAGTGTTTAAAATATGCCATACTGATATCGACATAAAAATAGACATAATGGAACAGGATGAGAATCTAGAAGCAAACCTGTGCATTTATGGTTGATTAATTCTCAACAAAGATGCCAAAAACGTACAATAAAAAAGAACAGCTTCTTCAATAAATGATGTTGGAAAACTAGATATCCACAAGCAGAAAAATGAAACTGAATTCTTATCCAACACCATATGCAAAAACCAACTCAAAGCAAATTGAAGGCTTAAATGTAAGACCTTAACTGTGAAACTACTAAAAGAAAACAAAGAGGATATATTTACTACATTGACCTGAGCAAATATTTCTTAGATATGATCACCAAAGTATAATTAACAAAGAAAAATTAAAAATCAGATTGCATCCAACTAAACAGCTTCCTCACAGCAAAGGGAACAGTAGAGCTAAGAGATGGTTCGTGTATTGGTAGAAAATATTTGCCAACTGTGTAAGGGGCTACTATCAAAAACATGTAAGGAACTGAATGCAATAGCAAGAAGACAAATAATCCAGTAAAAATTGGGCAAAGGACTCAATAGACTCTTATCGAAAGAGGACATATGTGGCTGCCAGATGTATTAAAAAATTGTTCATCATCACTAATCATCAAGAAAATGCAAATTAAAACCACAATGAGATATCACCTCACACCTGTTAGAATCGCTACCATCAAAAAGACAAAAGATAAATGTTGGTGAGGTTGTGCTGACAAGGGAACCCTTATGCACTGTTGGTGGAATTGTTAATTAATACAGCCATTACAGAAAACGCTATGGAGATTCCTTTAAAAACTAAAAATATGTCTACCATAAGATCCTTCAATCCCAATACCAGTATATATTCAAAGGAAATGAAATCGGTGTTCCACAGATACCTGCACTCTCATGTTCACTGAAGCATTATTCATAATAGGTAAGAAAAGAAAACAATCTGTTTCCATCAAGGAATGAATAGATTGGGAAAATGTGGTGTCTGTGCACAATGAAATACTATTCAGCCTTAAGAAAAAAGAAAAAATCCTGCCATTTTTAACAACATGGATAAACCTTGAGGACATTATTCTAAGTGAAATAAGCCGGGCACAGAAAGAGTAATACTGAATAACCTCACTTGTATGAGGAATCTAAAAAGGTTGAGCTTGTAGAAGTAGAGAGTAGACAGATGTTACCAGAGGCTGGGGAAGCAGAGTGGTTGGGGAAAAGCTGGTTGTTGATCAGAGGATACAAAGTTCCAGTTAGAGAGGAGGAATACGCTTTAGAGATCTATCATGTAGAATTGTTACTATAATAAAAACACAGTTGTTAAAAGAGTACATTTCAAATGTCTCAACATGTGTGATGTGATAGAGTTGTTAATTAGCCTGATTTTAAACATATATCAAAACATTACATTGTACTTCATAAATACAGTTAGTATTTATCAACAAATAATAAAATTTAAAAATGAACAGAAAAGAAAAAAATAGGCTAATCATTTGTTCATCTTACCATTAAACTGGTGGTTTTGTTTTGTTTTTAATAGGTATTTTCTGAGGAATCAAATAAGACAGAACTTGAAACATTAATGAAATAATTTAAAGTAACTCTTTAGAAAAAATTAAGTTTTTGAGAAGAGCTCATTGTTGTTTAATTTTGTAAAGTTTATTCCCTGCCTTTGGTATTAAGTTTTGTATTTTACATAGCATAACACAGAAGTCAATATTCCCTTCATGTGTTCTTAAAATCTTTTAGAAACTGAATGTTACTCTCTTGTGAATGTATTTTGAATATAGTAATATCAAATTGCTGTGAGGTATAGACAATAAACCCTGGCTTCTGACATTCTCTCCTATGTAATTCAGTTGTTTGAGCCGTTATTTCTCATATTTGCTTAACAAATTTGTGACTTCTTCATCGATTTCATTTTTTTCAACACTTTGCTACCCTAGACTTTATTACCTAAGAATAAGTTGATTTTTTTCCCTTGACGTTTGCTAGAGTGAAATAAAAGTGAATTGCTGCAATATTCCCACTTCAGTATGTGCATGTCTTCATGTTTTTTCAGTGTGTTTACGTGTTTTCTTAATCATTTTCGCCAGAGCTCTTTTTGGAGCATCCTTTACATACTGCTATGTAAGAACCATTTTTCTTTTCAAGTTATATGTGACTGTTTAAAGTAATATACATATATACGTAAAATTAACACTTTTCTTCAAAAGCAGAATTAGTAAGAGTGCACGTGAGCAGAAATGAGAAGACAAGAGGTAAAGATACAATAATTCCACCTTAAATTATTTCTTGATGTTATTAGAACTTTTAGAAAACGTAAAGTCAGCTAATTTGGCCTATTATTTACTATAATCTATGAATTGCTATGAAAGCTGGCACTTAGTCTCCTGAATAGATGCAGGGATAAAGGGCTATGCTACCGTGGTCCTTCATAAACTACCAAAACTACCATGGGCCACAGAAGACTGAAGTAAAAATAGGTGAAGAGAGTGAAGAGATCGGTTCCCTACCTTGTACCCTCTAAGAGTTCTCTTTGGACTTGTGGAAGAGAACAGCCCATACACATGCTGTGTGTAAATAACAAAAACAAAAAACTGAAGAAGGGTTCTTGTAAGAAACCATTGTCTTGTGTCATTCTTTTTTCTGCTTTGCACAGGCCAACACTTAAGATGAGTACATTTCTGGGTAAAGCAAGCATGAAGAAAGGCTACAATACAAATTCCATAAAAGGTTGCAGAGTGTATGAAATTCATGACCAATATCAACTAAACAAAAGTGTTTAGTTTTGTGCCCAGATAATTTTTAGCATTTTAACTAAATACAGCTTAGTTCTCACTAAGTGATTCTGCATGTCCTATTTAAAATTAGGAACATGGAAACTAGTCAAATGGGTTCCTACAAAACAGTGTAAAGAGAAGGTCCTCTCACTGGTAACCAATTGCTATATAAGACAAAACCCATATATTTTTACTATCAAAATTACAAATGATATTCAATAATTTTTTTTGCTGGGTGACATTTCAATCATTGGCTAACTTCAAAATTTTAGTTTAAAGAAGAAGAAAAGAGTTGTTTGGTTTAAGGAGGAGAGAGATTGTTTTATCAAAAGCACAAATCATGCCTGTGAATAAAATGAGTAGGTAAAATAAAATGTGTTGGTTCATTTATGTGCACTGTGTAAGTTAATAATGAAAAACTGGCTATACCCAGAATCCAGCAGATCTTAATAATATAGTTATTACTAATTAATTGATAAATATTATATATTTATTTGTACCTATTATCTTAAGCACAAATATCAGACTCATTTTTTTCAGATAAAAACATTAATTCATTGTTTGGATTTTGAGACAGCAACGTGGCATTGCCCATTGAGACGTCGACCACCACCTGTGGAAGTCTGGCCGGCAGGCTCTGACTCAAAGACGGATGAATGAACGCACGCCACACCATCACGGTGATTCAAGTGGGCTAGGGATGGCCGCTGGCTGCTTTCAGAGGGTGAAATGCAATCAGTTGACCAAGACTCCCTGTTCTCCCACACTTTTATTCTGTAGACTTTGCAATAGAGATTCTAAGTTAACATACTTGTGGATAATTAACATGGTTAAGATAATGGTTTGGGCCCAGAGTAAACATGATTAACAGGTATTTCCCCTTTGATCTTCCCGAGAGGACCACCCAGCACAAAATTAACACGAGTAAATCGTTGGAGTGGAGACAAACGGATGTGGGGTAAAGGGACATAAACTGGGAAGGCCTTTGATCATCTCTGTCTCTTTCCTGTGCTAATGCAAATGAGGTGGCTGCCTTCAGCATGCCTCAATAAAACCTTTTGGCCTTCGAAAACATTTGAGACTATAGCTTTCCCTAAATATTATCCGTGATATTTTGCCAGCCACCCCAAGTGAATCTCAACAGCCCATCATTAATAAAGATTTTGAAAATTATAAGCAGATTCCACAATGAGCCATTCCCTGTAAGAAATGCAAAAATACATACATACTGCATAAATTATTCTATGTCCTTTTTTTTTTTTTTTTTTTTGAGATGGAGTTTCGCTCTTGTTTCCCAGGCTGGAGTGCAATGGCGTGATCTCGGCTCACCGCAACCCCCGCCTTCTGGGTTCAGGCAATTCTCCTGCATCAGCCTCCTGAGGAGCTGGGACTACAGGCATGCACCACCGTGCCCAGCTAATTTTTTGTATTTTTAGTAGAGACGGGGCTTCACCATGTTGACCAGGATGGTCTCGATCTCTTGACCTCGTGATCCGCCCGCCTCAGCCTCCCAAAGTTCTGGAATTACAGGCCTGAGCCACCGCTCCCGGCCTTATTCTATGTTCTTAAGTTCAAAAAACTAATACAAATTTATATTGTAGAATCAACACACATTTTTATCATAGAAATTAAAATTTTTTTGAATAATGTATTTTAAGTAACATATTCTCAGAAATTTATACTTTTTAAAAAATAGCCACTGACTGACTTGTTTTAAATTATTCCAGTGATTACTGTACTTAGAAATTTGTCCAAATGGTTTTTATATATTGCCATTCGCTGCTTAGGCATTGAATTACTGGAACAATTATATGAAAAGAATACACAGCTTGACTCTCAAAAGAAGTATCCAAAGAATTTATATAGATAGCTAAATGTAAAGAGGCCTTTTGGAATCTTCAAATAATCTCAACACTCTCCTGTCTCCTTTGTAGGGCTGGGGACACTCAGAGGTCCTCAGATCAGTGGCTTGTGTTTGTAGTGGGCATGTCTAGATCCACAAAGCCCTAGTTGTCAATCTGAGACGAAAGTGTTTAGTACACAGTGAATTTATAGAAAGACATACAGGAGGTGGGGTTGTTAGGGCATGAGGGTAATCAGGAGTTACACCACTATCTCCAAACCCCTGGCTTTACGTAGTGAGAGGGATTGGTGACAGCACAACCCTGTGGAAAAGGTTTCTGGAAACAAGACCCTCCGCATGAGTCTCAGTCTTATCTTTTATCTCACCCTATTTCTTACAGATTCTGTAACTTTTTTAATGTTTGAATTCATTGTCCTTTATTTCCTACAGTGTTGCATTTGAGGTCAGCATTATCTCAGCTTTGGTGTTTTCTTCTCAGTAGAAGTTGCTGTTATCAGTTCACCCTCTTCTAAAGCTCTGCTTTTGGTAACCACAAATCTAATTTCTTTTATTATTATGAGTATTATACTTTAAGTTCTGGGGTACATATGCCAAACGTGCAGGTTTGTTACATAGGTATGCACATGCCATGATGGTTTGCTGCAACCATGAACCCGTCATCAACATTAGGTATTTCTCCTAATGCTATCCCTCCCCTATCAGGCCACTATTCACAATAGCAAAGACTTGGAACCAACCCAGATGCCCATTAATAGTAGACTAGATAAAGAAAATGTGGCACATATACACCATGGAATACTGTGCAGCTGTAAAAAAGGATGAGTTAATGTCCTTTGCAGGGACATGGATGAAGCTGGAGACCATCATTCCCAGCAAACTGACACAGGAACAGAAAACCAAACACCGCATGTTCTCTTTGATAAGTGGATAAGACTCGTCACCACTCTGATTATTAGTTTACTCATCGTTAAAACAGGAATAATAGTTGTTGCCTTTTAGGGTTGTTGTAAGAATAATAAAGTTATAAATGTTCAGTTCAGTGTCAGTTGTAGAGTAAGTACTCGATAAACAGTAGCTATTACATTATAGCGATTTTATTTCCTTTTGTAGGCTACATAGAGCATGTATTTACTTATTCAGAGGTATCTATGTCCAAGGTTTGCTTCACATGATTTTCTGTGATTATTAGATAGCAGCATATGTATTATGTAGGGATTAGCCAGTAAATAACACCCAGTTGACATTTAGGGAAATGTGAAAATCACAGGAGGCTGAAATTTAGGGAAACATACTAAACACCACATTAACCGTTATGTATAAAATCATGTCATTAGGTTTTAAGGAAGAAGGAATGCTTCTGGTATTGGACTTGAAGTGCAATTTTAATGCCATAAATACTAGGAGACTCCTTACAAGTGTATGACGGATTCAATGGTGTCAGAGGGCACTTGAGGAAGACTTTCTTGATGATTGTTTGAAGGTCAGTAGAATCTAGGACAGTAAGAAGTAAGAATCTCAAATTGTTAAGTTTACACAAGTAATAGAATCTTATTTTCTGATATTATGTACCTAATTTTCCTTTAGGCTAGGCCAATTTAGGTCCTTAGTGATATTAACTTATAGAGATAATTGATGTTAACTTATAGAAATAATGGCCCTCTCATAGGTGCTTTGTTTTAACAATGTGAGTTTTTTTGGATCCTTCTGCATACCATGTATGGTCCCAGAGAAAGTCATGAACTATCAACAATTTTCTAATTTTTCTGTGTCTTCCCTCCCTCCCTCCCTCCCTCCCTCCCTCCCTCCCTTCCTTCCTTCCTTCCTTCCTTCCTTCTTCCCTCCCTCCCTCCCTCCCCCTTCCTTCCTTCCTTCCTTCCTTCCTTCCTTCCTTCCTTCCTTCTTCCCACCCTCCCTCCCTCCTTTCCTTCCTTCCTTCCTTCCTTCCTTCCTTCCTTCCTTCCTCCCTCCCTCCCTCCCTCCCTCCCTCCCTCCCTCCCTCCCTTCCTTCCTTCCTTCCTTCCTTCCTTCCTTCCTTCCTTCCTTTCTCCCTTCCTTCCTTCCTTCCTTCCTTCCTTCCTTCCTTCCTTCCTTCCTTCCTTCCTTCCTTCCTTCTTTCATTATAGTTTAAGTTCTGGGATACATGTGCAGAACGTGCAGGTTTGTTACATAGGCATACATGTGCCATGGTGGTCTGCTGCACCCATCAACTTATCATCTACATTAGATATTTCTCCTAATGCTATCCCTCCCCTAGCCCCCCACCCGCCAGCAGGCCCCAGGGTGTGATGTTCTTGTATATTTCTAAAGCACTAAACTTTTTTTTTTTTTTTTGAGAAACCTGTTAGCTAGAATTTGTAAATTTTGCCGAAAGAACCAGGGAACCTAAGTATCCACACAGATTTACAAAGCAAATCTTGGCAAAACCAAGCCTCATAACTTTTGGGACACTGCTTTAATTCCCACTGTCGTCACTTCGGTCATTCAGACTCTTTTGATCAAAATGGAGCATACCCATATTTATAACCCATCACACAAGCTTCTTGGAATTCCAAACAGAATTTGATGTACCTGTGGGTTTCCCAGAATTGCTTAATGAGGCCCTTTGTGGCTATGACCAAAATTGAAAACATATATGTATTCAAGCAGGACCAAATGCTATTTTCACCCAACTTAGAGAGCAAGTGTTGGAAAGAACAAGACTCCTTTTGGATGTTTTCCCACTGGCTTCCAAAGACAGTGGATAAGCAATGTATGAATACCCAAACTCTTGGATTTTTTATCTTCATTAAATCCTGACACAAACTTTTAAACTCTGTCCACCACTCATTTATCTACACAGTATGTTTGGGAATGATAAAGGAAAATCAGTGAGGCATTTAGTCGGCAGGAGCATAGAACCTGAATTGAATGGTTGGCTTTGAAAAGCACGACTGTAGCTGTGTTGCTGAGACATTCCACTGGAAGAGGAAACCTGATGATATTCCAGGAGAATGTGCTGCACTTGGTGTCAATAGAAATGAAAGGACTGAAGTTTGTGAATGTGTCTCCAGCAACACACCATTTCTCATCTTGAACTCAATCATCTGAGCTGTTAGAATGGATGCCACACAAGCAACACAGGATGCTACAATCTGAGATTTACTTTGGGTACTCCATAATAAACTGGGACCTGCCAACAGTATTTGAGATCATTAGGAAGACAAGTCTTTCTAATAACGGCATAGACATCTAAATAAAGTGGCAGTGTAAAGCCTGTGGCAGTAATTTACTCAATTCACAAGTATGGTGAGAGAGAAAGAAAGAGAGCTCTTCGTGTTAGATGCCAACATAGGAGAACCCAGAAACAGACTCATAAAAAATACACCTGATTTTTTTTTACACAGGTGCACAAGAAATTCATTGGAGGAAAGACTATTTTTTCAACCATTAGTGCTAATGCAGGTGGAGTTCAGAAGGGAAAAAAAGACCCCAAACTAAACTCACACCTTATAAAAATTAATTCCAAATAGATCACAGGCTTAAATTAAAAATATAAAACTGTAATTTTTTTTAAGACAGGGTCTCACTCTATCCCTCAGGTTGGAGTGCAATGGTGCAATCTCAGCTCACTGCATCCTCTGCCTCCCGGGCTCAAGCAATCCTCCTGCCTCAGCCTCCTGAGTAGCTGGGACTAAGGTGCCTGCCACCATGCTAAACTTTTTTTGTTGTATTTTTTATAGAGGTGGAGTTTTGTTATGTTGCCCAGGTTGGTCTGGAACTCCTGAGCTCAAGCGATCCTCCCACCTTGTCCTCCCAAAGTGTGTAAAACTTTTGGAGAAAAACATAAAAGAAAATATTTGAGACTTAGAGGTTAGCAATGCATTTTCAGACTTGACACCAAAAGTGTGATCCATAAGAGGACACTTCATTAAATTAGAGATCACCAAATTTTATTTAAAAAAAAAAAAACTTTTGCATTGTGATAGACCTTTTGAAGAGGATGTAGTGGAAGAATGGGTGGAAATATTTGAAAACTACATATACTACAAATGAGTGTGTATCTAGCATATATGAAGAACTCTCAAATCTGAATAGTAATGAACAAAAAATGTAATGAGAAAACATTTAAAAGACATGAACAGATTACTTCACCTGAGAGGATGTACATTTGGCAACCAAGAATATGAGAAGATATTCAACATCATTAACCATTAGAACAATGTAATCTGAAGCCACAATAAAACAATGAAATACCAGCATGACTGAAATTAAGAAAAATAGTGAAAACAGTAAATGCTGGTAAGGATACAGAGGATCTTTCATGCATGGCTAATAGAAATGTCAAATGGTATAGTCACTCTAAAAAGAATATGAAAGTTTCTTACAAAACTACGTATGTAACTACCACGTGACCAAGAAATTGCACTCCTGGGCATTTCTTCCAGATAAATGAAAACTTATGTTCCCCCAAAAACCCTTATGCAAATGTTCAAAATGGGTTTATTCAAAGTGACCCCGAAATGGAAACAACACAATTGTCCTGGAGAATGTGGTATTATACCACAGAACAGCACTCAAAAATAAAAAGGAAGATCTATCAGTACCCATAATAACTTAGATGGATTTCAAGGAAATTATGCTGGGGGGAAAAAAGCCAGCCTCTAAAATATTACATACATATCAAAATGATTCTATTTTTATATTATTCTCAAAATGGCAAAATGATGCAGCCAGAGAACAAAGGAGGGCTTATCAGTTGCTGGGCACCAGGGTGGGGAAATATTTATAGTACTTCACTATCAAGAGATATCAGGGATCAGGAACAGTTCTGCCTATTGATAATGGTGGTGGTTACAGGAATCTACTACACAAGTGATAAAATTGCAGAGCTACACACACACACACACACACACACACACAAATGAGTACACATAAAACTGGTGAAATCTGACTGTGGTCCAAGATTGACCAATGTCAATTTCCTGGTTTTGATATCTCAGTATAGTTATGGAATATATTACCAATGGGGGCAACTGGGTGTGGGGTACATAGGACCTCTCTGTACTATTTTTGCAACTTCCCTTGCATCTGTAATCATTTCAAAATAAACTGTTAAAATGTAATTTTAAGTAGTAAAAGTTAGAAGTTACTGAGACCAGCTCGGCCGTAGAGACCCCCACCCAGGCAGTGCTAAAGGCATTAAGAAGCAGAAACCCAGATAGAACAGCAAAGTGGGACTATCCCGGGACCAACGACCTTCAGAGCTGAGAGCCTAAGGGGCTGACAGCATTCCAGGCTAAAGGCCTGGAGCAGACGCTGACCCATGTAGTTATTCTCTCTGAACAGGTGATTATTATTAACAGCAGGTGTCCTGTGCTTTCTCATAGAACCAAGATAAATTAGGTAGGCAGCTGGTGCCTGTTTACCACTGATCAAGGAAAAACTATTTCTAGTTTCTATTCTAGTATTCTCCAGGAGGGAGCCACGGGGGCAGGGTCACCCATCCTGTGCTTAAAGAATTGTTTTAACCAGTGTATGATATACATAGACTGTTTTGCTACTTTAGAATGCCTCAAGCAGTTTTCCACTTTTGCTGGGGAGAGGGGTGCAGCTAGGTTTTCTTTGCCATCATTCTTCTTAGCAAAGATATACTTTTATCACACACTCAACATTTCTCAGCAATCATACACTCAGCATTTCTCAGCAAAAAGTATATAAAAATAAATCCAGTAATAGATGTATAGGTTCATAACAATAGTTATGAAACTTTATCGATAGAGAAATCCTGAAAATTAGAGAAATATGCCATGGTTAGAGAAGGAAAGGCTCAATGTCATTATAAAGATGAGCATGCTCCCATAATTAATTTATAAACTTAATGTCATTTCTATTAGCTACTAACAAGCTTTTCCATGGAACTCAATTTAATGGGAAATTTAAATGTAAAATATCTAGTTACTCAAAAGTTATAATAATTATGACCATAGTTCAAGAATAGAAAAAAATATATTCATAGGACAGAAAAGAGAAAGTAGAAAATAATTTAAACACTCAAGTGGCATTATCAAGTATTGGAGAAAAGATAGATTATTCAATTCAGGGAGCCAGGTCAACTTTTACTCATATAGAAAAGATATAAGGAGTGCTCTTCCTTATACTATTCATTAAAGTAATGTCAAGATAGATTAAAAACCCAAATATGAAAAGCAAATTTATAAAAAAACTGTTACAAAACAGTAGTAAAGCAACGAAGTTCTTTATTACGTTTAAGAAAGAACTTTCCTTAAAAAAATATGAACAGTATAACTCACAAAATAGACTGATATATTGGATTCTATTAGAATTTACCATTTCTATTTGGCAGTAGACACTAAAACATAGTACCAATGGGAGTAAATATTGCAAGGCGTATGAACAAGCAATAAGGGATTGGTACCCTGAATTGGTAAAGAAATTCTATAAATAGGAAGAAAGAAAACCCAATAGAAAAAAACGGCAGTTTACAATATGAGAAACTGAAATTACCAGATAAACAAGTAAAAAGAATACCAACTTCACTACAAATCAGGGCAATGCAAACAAACACACAAACAAAAATGGTGCATCATCATAAAACTGGCAAAATGTGCTAAATATGATAACTATAAGTTTTGGGGAGGTTACCGGGGTAAAGAATTCTTACACAAAGTGCTGTAGGTTTGCACCGTTTCTGAAGCTAGTGATCCTCCAACTGCAGATCAGAAAGGTACCACCTGCAGCCATGTAGTAGGTGGCAGTCCAGCCTACATTGACAGAGATCAATGAAATCAGTACCAGTCCTCTGGAAATCAATCTGGCTACATCATATAAGTTGACAACAGACACACCACATAACTATCCCGTGCTCCTGGTAGGTATTCTTTCTGTTGAAACTCTAACACACGGTCACAGTAAGTCATATAATAATGCCTATGGCAGTGTCGTGTGTGATAGCAAAGAAACAAAAACCAAAAGAGATAAAAAAGGAAATGAATGAACTAGATCTATGAGTATCAACATGTAAAAATTTCAAGAACACAAAACTGAATAAGAAAAGTCAATCGCCAAAAGATACATACAGTAAGATGCCAAATGCTTATCATGATAAACACTCAGAATCATGTGGGTAGATAAATAGCTGACAGATTGACCGAATAAAAGACAGAGCCTGAGCACAGAAAAATGGATGGGATGATACATGGCAACTTCAAAATAGTCGTTTGTCTAGGGAACAAGAGATTAGAAAAATAGGGAGTAAGGCTTTAGCTAATTCTCTAATGTTTTACATGTTTTAAGAAAGATCTAAGGCAAATAATGCAAACTATGCAACATCTGCTTAATCTCAGTGGTAGGGACATGGATATCTGTTGCTTTGTTTTTGTGTATTGAAAATATTTAACAATTTTAAAAGTAGGAAATAAAAAGCAGGCAAGCAAGAAAGAGGCAATTTGCTGCTAGAAATTTTGTAAATAATAAACCTGTACCTTGCCTATGGCCCTTTTATTTTATCCTTCTATCTCCTAAAGCAGTAATCTGGAGAATAAAATGTTTCTCCATGAGATTTCAATGAAGGAGGGAAAAGGCGACAAGTCTTCAAAGTGACAGGTTGGGATGGGGTGGGAGAGGTGACATCTCTCAAACAAGCGTCCTTAGTTGTGGCTGCACCCCTAGGTCAGGACAGCTGGGATATTGCTGGCATTTTAAGCAGAAGTCACCTTGGCAGGCTCGTAAGATCAGTTCCCTCTGGTTGGTAAACATATTCAAGAGTGCTCACACCTGCCTGTTCAGGTCTTTCCTTGTGGGCTTGTGAAGGTCAACAGGATAGGCAAGTACAGCTATCTCCTCCCAACCTTGACAGCTTGAAGAAACATGCCAGGTGTGGTCGTCAACACGTTCTTTAAACCACTGCGAAGTCCTGACACAAATGAAAGCTTTTTCTTCTCCTTGGTGATTACTCAGCAAAATATTGTATAAAAAATAACTGAGTTCTCACATAATTTCCAGACTATTTTGTGAACTTGGTCCCTAGTTGTCCTTTTTTTTTTTTTTTTTTTTTTTTTTGCTTTTCGAACTGTTCTTGTTTCCATTGCCCAATTCTATTCCCAAACAGCAGAGACTTTAACTGGGTCGTAAAAGAATTCCTTTTGGAATACATGAAGTAACATTTCTAAATCTGCCACGAGATCTGATGACACTTAGGCAGATCCTTGAATTAACCCTTAGCTATAGAATACATCTATAGAATACATTATAAAATAAAGCTATTAAATAGACTGTAAATGTAACTGTTGTCGATGAAGGTTAAATAAAATAATACCAAACATAGAAATTAAGTTCCCCTCTGTTTCTCTCTCTCACTATATATATATATGGATATCTCTATCTCTATCTCTATATTTGTCATTAATTATGAAGGTAATTACAATCCTATTTCTCAGAAACATCATGGCCTTAAATAAAAATAATGTTGCAAGCAAGGGAGTCAGAATGTATACTAGAGTAAGAGAAATCTTGATTTAAAAAAGCAATTTTACACTGACAAAAACAAGATGAATATTCTAGAAGGTATTTTGGAACACACTGGAAATGCCTGAATCCAAAGAAAATCGGTAAAATCATGGTTGAAACATAATCTCTGGAACCAGATCAGCTGGGCTGGAATGCTAGTTCAGTATTTATTTGTTAAACAATCTTGAGCCATTTACTTCACTGTTCTGTGCCTCAGTTTCCTCATGGTGTTGTTGAAGGGTTTAAATACATGAAGTCCTTAGAATAGCATCTGGCACATATGTAATATGTTTGTCATTTTGATATGTCAACTTAGCTAAGCTGCAATCTCTAGTTGTTCGATCAAACACTAATCTAGGTGTTGCTGTGACCTTTGTAGATATGATAAAAGTCCGTAATAGGTTGATTTTTAGTTAAGGGAGATAGTCCTGGATAACCTAAAGTGACAGGTTGGGATGGAGTGGGAGAGGTGACATCTCTCAAACAAGCCTCCTTAGTTGTGGAGGGAGTTTGAACTCCTGAGTTTAATTTGATCGTTTGAAAGATCCTAAAAGCAGAACTAAAGATTCTCTGAAACAGAAGAAATTCTACCTGTGGATAGCAATTTCTACTCATGGCTGAGTTCCAGCCCACCTTTCCTGATGGCCTACTCTGTGGATTTTCAAACTTGCCACCATCACATAAGCTAGTATTTTGCAACAATTCTCTCACTCTGTATGTCTTCTTTGCTTCTCTGGTTGAATGCTGACCAGCACACATATATAGCAGTGTAAAATACAGCACTAAAAAATGATGAATTATTTTAGGTGAGTGCTTGGCCTGTGTTAACAGAAGTTAGTTTAAGTGTGTAGTATGAGGAGGTAGTCAGAAGAAAAACCCTTTATTTTTCAGGCAGGGAAGACTATTCCTGGCTCCGTGGGTGCAGCAGCTATATTGACACAGACAAGCACAAACCAAGGATGAATGTCCTGGATTCCAGTCATGTATTGACAATAAATGTATGCCTTTGAGTAAGTCATTTCACTCCCTGAGCTTCAGGTTCAGGTTCATGATCTGCAAAAATAGTTGTCATGTAGTTACTTTATAGAGTTATGCTGAAATTTTAAAATAATTGCTTACTTTACATTCCGTTGTAAGCTCTCTATAAATAGAAAGTCGCATTTTTTTTTTTTTTTTAATTTTCGAGACAGAATTTCACTCTTGTTGCCCTGGCTGGAGTGCGATGGTGCGATCTTGGCTCACTGCAACCTCCACCTCCCAGGTTCAAGCAATTCTCTTGTCTCAGCCTCCAGAGTAGCTGGGATTACAGGCACGTGCCAACATGCCTGGCTGATTTTTTGTTTGTCATAGAGACAGGGTTTCATCATATTGGTCAGGCTGGTCTCAAACACCTGATCTCAAATAATCTGCCTGCCTCAGCCTCCCAAAGTGCTGGGATTATATGCACCACGCCCAGCTGAAAGATGTATTTTTCTATCTGTAAACACACTGACATCTCCTCCCAGGACGCCTGTGCTTCCAGCCAAGAGTTCATTATCCAAAAGGCTACAAATCATAAAATTTGTGGCTTATCGAATCCTTACTAAGTGCCAATTACTGTTCTGAACCCTTTACTTGAATAACTCATGTAATCAGCACAACAACCTTCCCGGGTAGGTAATATCAGTATCATCATCACCTGTGTTTTATCAGAGAAGGCAATGGAAGCGTGGAAAGGTTAAGTAGTATACCTATGTTTACATAGCTTGGAAGCGATGGCGCTGGAATTTGAATCCAGGTGAGCTGGTTTGAGAGCAGAGGCGTGACAACTCCACCATGGTAAGTATAAATCAAATAATTCTATAATGTAATAATACTCAATTCTGCTGTAGAAAATAAGAAAAGTAAGAAGGATAAATAAAATCAGATAAATGTGTGAGTAACTTGGGAGATAGGTTGGGCATAAAGTGAGCAGATCCTTTGTGTTCTGAGGATGGAGAGGGTGGAATGAAAGGACCAAGTGGACAATGAATATTCCTGAGGCTTTACTTGAGCCATTCATGGGTGATACCCATTCTGGCCCATATGTCCTCTGTCTGGAAATACAGATAAAATTGTAGCTGCTCATCAGGCTTACTGGCAAGCTACGGATATTAGCCAGATGAACTTACCCTGTGTCTTTCAGAGAGTGCAACTGTGTGTTGACTCCAGGTGTCTTCCATCTGCTGAGACTCCTGGTTCAAATTTCTGCTCTGACCTTTACAAGTCCATCACCCACAGGGAATTCCGATATGGTACGGAGATAGGACAGATGAACGTTGTGATCTCCATGATTCAGGTAATGCGGTCCTTCCACCCCACTTGTATGTTACCCCTAGATTATTAACACCCTATTTCTTCTCCTTACTCTTACTGTATTTTTAAAGTTCATTGAATAACCAGTGTGATTATTTGCTCTGTGAGCCTGTCTGTTCTATGACCTCTGGGATTGCTTAAATGTTGGTATGCTTGGCAGTTACTTGGAAGTTCATTTTCCATAGGATACTGTACATTTAATGTAGTCAATAATTTCAAATTTTCCTACTACCAAGTACGACTAAGTTGCCAATAAGTAATGAAAACTATTTAATTTTTTACAACTTCCGTTTCTTTAGCCTTGCTGAAGTTGAAAACGAAGCCAGTAATGGTTATGATGACCATGAAGGTGGTGTGATGGTTTTTCATGCTTTTTGCATATATGATACCCCAGAACATTGCTGGGTTGTTTGCATGCCCCATTTCATTTTATCCTTGCAACAAGGGCAGATTTACCCTGACACTGGGGAAGCTTATGCTTCAGAGACCCTTCCAAGAGCTTGTACTTATTATAATTTTGGATTTGTTGTTTTGTGCAAGTTTCTGGCCCCACAAAAAATATAATTACCCTATGAAGATATAGTTGATAACAGAAATACCAAAATATATAAAATTCAGTTAGAGTACCTTGCTCAGTATTGCCATCAAACAGTGCTATGAGACAATGCCAGCACATTTAAAATTCTTTTAAAAGAACTTTAAATATAGCTGAAAATAACTTAAAAATGATTTTAAAACATTTAATGTCTTTTAGTCATTTAAGATAAATGTTAAAAGGTAGCATATTTCCTATTCTTTGTTTTCTTTCTCTGCTCCTTTTGATTCCTTTTTCTTCTGAAAGCATCTGCTTTTCCACAGAAGGCAGAAAAGATGGCAAGGCAATTTCAGCAGGGAATTTTATGCAGATGCAGTATTTATGATGGTTGTCCTGGGGAGAGTTTGTGATTAATGATCACATATAACCTAGTTCAATATATATATATATATTAAAGCAGGCTTCCTTATTGGTAGCAATGTACTACAAAGGGGACTAGACATCGAAAGATCTCTTAATCCGTGGACATAGACCAATGGGTCAGTGGGGTATTGTTTAAAACCTTTCAGATCAATGGTTTTGAAGGTCATGTGTGGTACACATTTATTCAGCCTGCCAGAAGCAAGTCTGTTTCCTGGATATGTTAACAAAATTGCTAACATTAACTATTTTCTTTACCTGGCCTTGGATGCTACTTATTTTTCCAAACAACAGTTTTTAAGATAGATCCATCATACCTACCTAGATCGCAGGGACAGTCAACCATAGTATTCCTCTGACTTTCAGCTTCTTCACTCTAGAAATTAGCCAGGAACTCATGTAATTGAGAAGATAATTATGCACGAGAAGCAGCAACAGTAACACCCATAGCAATAGGAGAGGTTATTAGAGAAGTGCATTAGACTCACGCCTCCTCGGAATACCTTTTAATTTTATGTTTTGTTGATTTTTTCTTCAGATTCCTTCCACTGAAGTTTTTTTTTAATTTATTTATTATACTTTAAGTTCTGGGGTGCATGTGCAGATTGTGTAGGTTTGTTACATAGATACACACATGCCATGGTGGTGGTTTGCTGCATCCATCACCCTGTCATCTACATTAAGTATTCCTCCTAATGCTATCCCTCCCCTAGCCCCCCACCCTCCAAGCCCTGGTGTGTGATGTTCACCTCCCTATGTCCCTGTGTTCTCATTGTTCAACACCCACTTATGAGTGAGAACATGCGGCGTTTGGCTTTCTGTTCTTGTGTCAGTTTGCTGAGAATGATGGTTTCCAGATTCATCCATGTCCCTGAAAAGGACGTGAACTCATCCTTTCTTATGGCTGTGTAGTATTCCACGGTATATATGTGCCACAATTTCTTTATCCAGTCTATCATTGATGGGCATTTGGGTTGGTTCCAAGTCTTTGCTATTGCGAACAGTGCTGCAATAAACATACGTGTGCATGTGTCTTTATAATAGAATGATTTCTAATCCTTTTGGTATATACTCAGTAATGGGATTGCTGGGTCAAATGGTATTTCTAGTTCTAGATCCTTGAGGAATCACCACACTCTTCCACAATAGTTGAATTAATTTACACTCCCACCAAAAGTGTAAAAGTGTTCCCATTTCTCCACATCCTCTCCAGCATCTGTTGTCTCCTGATTTTTTAATGATCACCATTCTAACTGGTGTGATGTGGTTAGATATGATAAATATGAGGTGGTTAGATACGATAAACATCTCAGTGTGGTTTGATTTGTATTTCTCTAATGACCAGTGATGGTGAGCTTTTTATCATATGTTTGTTGGCTGGATAAATGTCTTCTTTTGAAAAGTATTCATATCTTTTGCCCATGTTTTAATGGGGTTGTTTTTTTCTTGTAAATTTGTTTTAAGTTCTCTGTAGATTCTGGATGTTAGCCCTTTGTCAGATGGGTAGATTGCAAAAATTTTTCCCATTCTGTTGGTTGCTGATTCACTCTATTGATAGTTTCTTTTGCTGTGCGGAAGCTTTTAAGTTTAATTAGATCCCATTTGTCTATTTTGGCTTTTGCTGCCTTGCTTTTAGTGTTTTAGTCATGAAGTACTTGCCCATGCCTGCGTCCTGAAAGGTATTGCCTAGGTTTTTGTCTAGAGTTTTTACGGTGTTAGGTCTCATGTTTAAATATTTAATCTATCTAGAGTTAATTTTTGTATAAGGTGTAAGGAAGGGATCCAGTTTCAGCTTTCTGCATATGGCTAGCCAGTTTTCCCAACACCATTTATTAAATAGAGAATCCTTTCCTCATTGCTTGTTTTTGTCAGGTTTGTCAAAGATCAAATGGTTGTAGTTGTGTGGCATTCTTTCTGAGGCCTCTGTTCTGTTCCATTGGTCTGTATCTCTGTTTTGGTATCAGTAACATGCTGTTTTGATTACTGTAGTCTTGTAATGTAGTTTGGAATCAGGTAGTGTGATGCCTCCACCTTGTTTTTTTTGTTTGTTTGTTTGTTTGTTTTGCTTAGGATTGTCTTGGCTATGCCAGCTCTTTTTTGGTTCCATATGAAGTTTAAGGTGGTTTTTTCCAATTCTGTGAAGAAAGTCATTGATAGCTTGATGAGGATAGCACTGAATCTATAAGTTACTTTGGGAAGTATGGCCATTTTCATGATATTGATTCTTCCTAACCATGAGCATGGAATATTTTTCCATCTGTTTGTGTCCTCGCTTATTTCCTTGAGCAGTAGTTTATAGTTCTCCTTGAAGAGGTCCTTCATGTCCCTTGTTAGTTGTATTCCTAGGTGTTTTATGCTCTTTGTAGCAATCGTGAATGGGATTTCACTCATGATTGGGCTCTCTGTTTGTCTACTATTGGTGTATAGAAATGCTTGCAATTTTTGCACTTTGATTTTGTATCATGAGACTTTGCTGAAGTTGCTTATCACCTTAAGGAGATATTGGGGTGAGACAATGGGGTTTTCTAAATATATAATCATGTCATCTGCAAACAGGGACTTTTTGATGTCCTCTCTTCCTATTTGAATACCCTTTATTCCTTTCTCTTGCCTGATGGCCCTAGCCCAGAACTTCCAATATTATGTTCAATAGGAGTGGTGAGAGAGGGCATCCTTGTGTTGTGCCAGGTTTCAAAGGGAATGCTTCCAGTTTTTGTCCATTCAGTATGATATTGGCTGTGGATTTGTCATAAATAGTTCTTATTATTTTGAGATATGATCCATCAATATCTAGTTAATTGTTTTTAGTATAAAGGGCTGTTGAATTTTGTCAAAGGCCTTCTCTGCATCTATTGAGATAATCTTGTGGTTTGTCTTTGGTTCTGTTTATGTGATGGATTATGCTTATAGATTTGCAGATGTTTAACCAGCCTTGCATCCCTGGGATGAAGCCGACTTGATCATGATGGATAAACTTTTTGATATGCTGTTGGATTTGGTTTACCAGTATTTTATTGAAGATTTTTGCATCTATGTTCATCATGGATATTGACCTGAAATTTTCTTTTTTAGTTGTGTCTCTGCCAGGTTTTGGTATCAGTACGATGTTGGTCTCATAAAATGAGTTAGGGAGGATTCCCTCTTTTTGTATTATTTGGAATTGTTTCAGAAGAAATGGTACCAGCTCCTCTTTGTACCTCTAGTAGAATTCGGCTGTGAACCCATCTGGACCTGGACTTTTTTTGGTTTGTAGGCTATTAATCGCTGCCTCAACTTCAGACTGTGTTATTGGTCTATTGTGGAATTCTACTTCTTCCTGGTTTAGTCTTGGGAGAGTGTAAATGTCCAGGAATTTATCCATTTTTCTAGATTTACTGGTTTATTTACATAGAGGTGTTTGTAGTAATCTCCGATGGTAGTTTTATTTCTGTGGGATTGGTGGTGATATCCCCTTTATCATTTTTTATTGCATCTATTTGATTCATCTCTCTTTCCTTTTTTATTAGTCTGGCTAGCAGTCTATACATTTTGTTGATCTTTTCAAAAAACCAGCTCCTGGATTTATTGATTTTTTTGAAGGGTTTTTTGTGTCTCTATCTCCTTCAGGTCTGCTGTAATCTTAGTTATTTCTTGCCTTTTGCTAGCTTTTGAATTTGTTTGATCTTGCTTCTCTAGTTCTTTTAATCGTGACATTAGGGCATTGATTTTAGATCTTTCCTCCCTTCTCTGGTGGGCATTTAGTGCTAAAATTTTACTTTAGACACTGCTTTAAATGTGTCCCAGATATTCTGATACATTGTGTCTTCATTCTCATTGGTTTTGAAGAACATCTTTATTTCTGCCTTCATTCCATTATTTACCCATCAGTCATTCAGGAGCAGGTTGTTTAGTTTCCATGTAGTTGTGTGGTTTTGAGTGAATTTCTTAATCCTGAGTTCTAATTTCACTGCACTGTGATCTGAGAGACTTTTTGTTTTGATTTCCTTTCTTTTGCATTTGCTGAGGAATGTTTTACTTCCAATTAGGTGGTCAATTTTAGAATAAGTGTGATGTGGTGCTAAGGAGATGTCTATTCTGTGGTACTGGGGTGGAGAGTTCTGTAGATGTCTATTAGGTCCACTTGGTCCAGGCCTGAGATATACTTCCCCTCTAAAAAAGTGCTGCATCAACATGAGATATAGTGCAGCCCACTCTCTAACAGGTGCTTCAAATGAGTTACCAGGCCTCTGATGGTGGTCAGAGATAATAAACTGAACTTAGTAGTTCCTATAATCATTTTTTGAGGTTTTTGCTATGAACAATCATGTACATCCGAACTTGTTATTTGCATCAAACAGGAGAATCACCTCGTCCCAGGCATATTATTCTGATAGTGGTATGCTATAAAATAATATGCCAACATGGAGACCTGGTAATCACATGTATATTTGGTGAAATCTGGGGGAAAATTTAGAAAACATTACTTTCGGTGAATTCTCTAGTACTGCTTGGTTGTAATTCAAGCTATTTCAAATTAAAACTATGGCCAAGAAATGTATGGGTACTCGGTGATGATTTTAGAGTTGGAGTCTACTCTTGCATGTATATTTTCATTTCAACTGATGGTTCCTCTCAGAGCAGATATGCTGGGGCATGCAGTTAGGGGAGGCTGAGTCCCTAGCATGCGGATGACTGTAACTATGGAAGAGACGCAATGTTCTGACATAGATCTTTGTGATAGTTTGCTAACAGCCTCTAGTTCTTCTCATGTCCCTATGCATTAGACTTTGTTCCCTTACCCATCCAGAAGGGAACCTATTACCTACCCTTTAAATATGAAGCACCTGTGACTTTCTTCCACTGATAGACTGTATGGAAAGTGAAATTGCATGAGCTCTAGAGCTTAGGCCTGAAGACCCCCCATGAGGCTTCTGCCCTTATTCATCCATACCTGTGGCCAAGCTGTTAAAAATATCTGTTCTGCAAAGGGATAGGCCCATGGCTGGGAACTTTGTGTTTGGAAAAGCTATAGTGGGAGGGCTCAAAACTTCTCCAAAGATACAATATGGGAAAATATGAGTGTTGACTCAGAAATTTAGGCTACAGGGTGAAACACCACTTACATAGAATACCTGCCTTCTGAGTGGTTTTATTGAATACACTGAAGTAATCTTTCTCAAACTTAGTATTGACATGCTATTCCTTTGCTTGAGATATGTCAGTGACCAGATCCACCCCTAATATTTGCAAGGGTTTGGGCCGAGAGAACAAATGTAAATCCACATAGATATGGATAAAAATAGAAAAGTTATACATCAATTTAACAAACCCTAAATAGAATAAGTCATTTTGTAAGGAAGATGCCTTCCTGTAGACAAACTCTGAACATACATGTAAATCTAAGGTCTTTTGTATAAAGTCAGGGGCATAATAAAAACAGCTGAAGTATGTTTTCTTCATGCATATCTGAGCATTTTGATATAGTTCAATGACTTTACGGTAGGAAAATAAAAACAATAAATGAATAGCTTGTTAGTTATTCTGTAATATTAATCTTAGCAAAATCAATAATTGTGGTATTCTTTTTTTTTTTTGAGACAGAGTCTCAATCTGTCGCCAAGCTACTGGAGTACAGTGGCATGATCTCGGCTCACTACAATCTCTGCCTCCTAGGTTCAAGCGATTCCCCTGCCTCAGCCTCCCAAGTAGCAGGGACTAAAGGCACACATCACCATGCTCAGCTGATTTTTTGTATTTTAGTAGAGACGGGGTTTCACCATGTTGGCCAGGATGGTCTCGAACGCCTGACCTTGTGATCTGCCCGCCTTGGCCTCCCAAAGTGTTGGGGTTACAGATGTGAGCCACCGCATCTAGCCTAATTGTGATATTATAATCAAAATGCTTACATATTAATAATTTGTTCAAATGACAACTATGATATAAATTATAAATACTAAAAATGTACAAAATTAATTTTGGATATTTTCATTAAAGATTTATGGTAAAGTAACTGTAAAAAATAAAAAATAAAAATTATTTTTATATGTCTTTTCAAAGAAGACTTTTCTCCAAAAAAGTTAAAGCTATCTATTACAATTAAAAGGCAAATAAATAAATTATAATGAGAGAATATCCCAATATTAAATAAGATTTTTAAAATAAAGACTGGACTCTCATAAAACAGTTTTGGAGCTGGAAAGCCATGAGGAAGAGAAGCAAGTCACTAGGGCAAAGGGCCCACTCAACTGTCACACCCACAGAATTAGGTCCAGGTGAGCCCAGGTATGCCCAGGTGGACCCAGCCCCCAGGGACCTACCAGCTGAGCATAGCCTCTGGAAAGAGCATAGGCAAGATGAGCAAAAGAACCAACTGGCCTACATACAGAACCAAAAGAAGTACTCATATATAACTTGAAATCTAAGACAGTTTCATTCCCATTTACATGTGCAGAAAGGATGTGCCATATGAACAGCTTGTCCAGCGTAATGCAGTCACTACAGGCAGGCACTGTGATTTTAAACAAAATTTCTGTATAATTCTTTGCCTTTTCTGCTATATCTTAGGAGGCTGCAGAGAATCTTCAGAAAATTGAGGAAAACTGTAATTGGATTTGGATTAACCCTTTGGCCCAAAGATGTTATCTGTCAGGTAATGTCAATCCTTGTTTTTAGATTCTAAGTTAAATGCAAATTTTTATTTGGCACTGAATGTAGGAATGAATGTGTCTCAAATGAACTAGATCAGGTGACATTAAGAAGTATTTAGCAAAAGGCTTGGAACTAACATAAATATTATTTCACTTTCTAACTGCACACGTATAGACCTGGCCAAAAATGAGAACTCATTACATTCAGTGAAACCATATGTATTTTATTTATAAAACTTACTATCCAAGGCATAATGAATCAAACATATTAAATCAACACACAGATATTTGCTGATCTCACACTGTGCAGGAGGCTCTGTGTTGGATGCTATATCACATGTTCCATCTGAAAAACCAAGGATAACTTCTTTTCACTGGCTTAGATTTCTGGAACTATGAGGATATTTTACTTAGGTGGTAATAATAAGGAATAAGAGCTCTAAATTAAATGTTGTGCACACTTGAAGGTATGTGAACCACTGGACTTCCATGTATCAAACAAAACATATTCCTGCTTTATATATTTTGCCCAGAAATACATTGATAATATGGTTTATCCATTTCAAATAGAATTTGAGGGACCTACATTTTATTTTATACTCTTTAGTTATGTGACTCTTTCTTTATTCTGTACATTTATTTTTATTAAAAAATTAATTTTAAGAAGTGTACATTCTCAGAAGCTAACATGTTTAAGATCTGTGTATATCTTTTTAGATTATTATTGTATGAGCATTTATTTATATTACATAATATACTTTTTTTTGGTACTGATTTTGTAGGGCTGACAGAAAATGTCACAGACTGGAGAGCTTTTAAATGGTAGAGATTAATTTCGTCATGGTTCTGGAGGTCGGGTGTCCAAGATCAAGGTGTTGGCAGGTTTGCTTTCTCCTGAGGCCTCTCTTTTTGGCTCGTAGATAGCTGCCTTCTCTCTGTGTCCTCACATGGTCTTTTCTTTGTGTATGCACATCCCTGGTAGCTGTTCCTGTGTCCAAATTTCCTCTTCTTATAAGGACATCAGTCGGATGGGATTAGCATCCCTGCTAACAACCTCACTTAGCCTGACTAACCTCTTTAACGTCTGTCCACAGGCAGTCACATTCTGAGGGTTAGGGCTTCAACATACAAAATTGGAGGGAACACAAAAACTTGGGGAGGACACAATTTAATCCAGAGCAACTTTTATTATCTTATTTACCACAGAATATGTAAATACTTTTATTATTAAAGGACACTTTAGATATTCCTCTTTGCATTATTTGAACACTTTACACTTACTTATTTGATTGTAACAATAACCAGCAGTTAATACTTAAAGCTTACCATCCGGTGTAACAATAATGATTTTATATTAATTATGGCATTTAAACCTCGCAGTGACCGTAAGAGCCAGCTACTGCTATTATTTCTATTGCACTGATAAAAAAACTGAAATTTAGAGTTGTTTGTTGACTCGTAAAGTTACACGACTGCTTAGTGGAGAGACCAGACTGTAGTTCAGACCCTTTGCTGCAAAGCAAGCCTATGAAGTCGGTATCTCAGGTACCGTGTATATAAAGTCGGTATTGCAGGCACTGTGTGTGTGAAGTCGGTATCACAGGAACCGTGTGTGTGAAGTCGGTATCGCAGGTACTGTGTATATGAAGTCGGTATCGCAGGTACTGTGTGTGTGAAGTCGGTATCGCAGGCACCGTGTGTGTGAAGTCGGTATTGCAGATACCGTGTATGTGAAGTCGGTATCGCAGGCACCGTGTGTGTGAAGTCGGTATCGCAGGTACTGTGTATATAAAGTCGGTATCTCAGGCACCGTGTATATAAAGTCGGTATCACAGGCACCGTGTGTGTGAAGTCGGTATCGCAGGTACTGTGTGTGTGAAGTCGGTATCGCAGGAACCATGTGTGTGAAGTCGGTATCGCAGGTACTGTGTATATGAAGTCGGTATCGCAGGTACTGTGTGTGTGAAGTCGGTATCGCAGGCACCGTGTGTGTGAAGTCGGTATCGCAGGTACCGTGTATGTGAAGTCGGTATCGCAGGCACCGTGTGTGTGAAGTCGGTATCGCAGGTACTGTGTATATAAAGTCGGTATCTCAGGCACCGTGTATATAAAGTCGGTATCACAGGCACCGTGTGTGTGAAGTCGGTATCGCAGGTACTGTGTGTGTGAAGTCGGTATCGCAGGCACCGTGTGTGTGAAGTCGGTATTGCAGGTACCGTGTATATGAAGTCGGTATCGCAGGCACCGTGTATATGAAGTCGGTATCGCAGGCACCGTGTATATGAAGTCGGTATCGCAGGCACCGTGTGTGTGAAGTCGGTATCGCAGGTACCGTGTGTGTGAGTCGGTATTGCAGGTACCGTGTATATGAAGTCGGTATCGCAGGAACCGTGTGTGTGAAGTTGGTATTGCAGGTACCGTGTATATGAAGTCGGTATCGCAGGTACCGTGTGTGTGAAGTCGGTATCGCAGGTACCGTGTGTGTGAAGTCGGTATCACAGGTACTGTGTATATAAAGTCGGTATCGCAGGTACTGTGTATATAAAGTCGGTATCGCAGGTACTGTGTATATAAAGTCGGTATCGCAGGCACCGTGTATGTAAAGTCGGTATCGCAGGCACCGTGTATGTAAAGTCGGTATCTCAGGTACCGTGTATATAAAGTCGGTATTGCAGGCACTGTGTGTGTGAAGTCGGTATCGCAGGAACCGTGTGTGTGAAGTCAGTATCGCAGGCACCGTGTATGTAAAGTCGGTATCTCAGGTACCGTGTATATAAAGTCGGTATTGCAGGCACTGTGTGTGTGAAGTCGGTATCGCAGGAACCATGTGTGTGAAGTCGGTATCGCAGGTACTGTGTATATGAAGTCGGTATCGCAGGTACTGTGTGTGTGAAGTCGGTATCGCAGGCACCGTGTGTGTGAAGTCGGTATTGCAGGTACCGTGTATGTGAAGTCGGTATCGCAGGCACCGTGTGTGTGAAGTCGGTATCGCAGGTACTGTGTATATAAAGTCGGTATCTCAGGCACCGTGTATATAAAGTCGGTATCACAGGCACCGTGTGTGTGAAGTCGGTATCGCAGGTACTGTGTGTGTGAAGTCGGTATCGCAGGAACCATGTGTGTGAAGTCGGTATCGCAGGTACTGTGTATATGAAGTCGGTATCGCAGGTACTGTGTGTGTGAAGTCGGTATCGCAGGCACCGTGTGTGTGAAGTCGGTATCGCAGGTACCGTGTATGTGAAGTCGGTATCGCAGGCACCGTGTGTGTGAAGTCGGTATCGCAGGTACTGTGTATATAAAGTCGGTATCTCAGGCACCGTGTATATAAAGTCGGTATCACAGGCACCGTGTGTGTGAAGTCGGTATCGCAGGTACTGTGTGTGTGAAGTCGGTATCGCAGGCACCGTGTGTGTGAAGTCGGTATTGCAGGTACCGTGTATATGAAGTCGGTATCGCAGGCACCGTGTATATGAAGTCGGTATCGCAGGCACCGTGTATATGAAGTCGGTATCGCAGGCACCGTGTGTGTGAAGTCGGTATCGCAGGTACCGTGTGTGTGAGTCGGTATTGCAGGTACCGTGTATATGAAGTCGGTATCGCAGGAACCGTGTGTGTGAAGTTGGTATTGCAGGTACCGTGTATATGAAGTCGGTATCGCAGGTACCGTGTGTGTGAAGTCGGTATCGCAGGTACCGTGTGTGTGAAGTCGGTATCGCAGGTACTGTGTATATAAAGTCGGTATCGCAGGTACTGTGTATATAAAGTCGGTATCGCAGGTACTGTGTATATAAAGTCGGTATCGCAGGTACTGTGTATATAAAGTCGGTATCGCAGGTACTGTGTATATAAAGTCGGTATCGCAGGTACTGTGTATATAAAGTCGGTATCTCAGGCACCGTGTATATAAAGTCGGTATCTCAGGCACCGTGTATATAAAGTCGGTATCGCAGGCACCGTGTATATGAAGTCGGTATCGCAGGTACTGTGTATATAAAGTCGGTATCGCAGGTACTGTGTATATAAAGTCGGTATCGCAGGTACTGTGTGTGTGAAGTCGGTATCGCAGGTACCGTGTGTGTGAAGTCGGTATCGCAGGTACTGTGTATATAAAGTCGGTATCGCAGGCACCGTGTATATGAAGTCGGTATCGCAGGCACCGTGTATATAAAGTCGGTATCGCAGGTACTGTGTATATAAAGTCGGTATCGCAGGCACCGTGTGTGTGAAGTCGGTATCGCAGGCACCGTGTGTGTGAAGTCGGTATCGCAGGCACCATGTATGTAAAGTCGGTATCTCAGGTACCGTGTATATAAAGTCGGTATCTCAGGTACCGTGTATATAAAGTCGGTATCTCAGGCACCGTGTGTGTGAAGTCGGTATCGCAGGTACTGTGTGTGTGAAGTCGGTATCGCAGGCACCGTGTGTGTGAAGTCGGTATCGCAGGCACCGTGTGTGTGAAGTCGGTATCGCAGGCACCGTGTGTGTGAAGTCGGTATCGCAGGCACCGTGTGTGTGAAGTCGGTATCTCAGGTACCGTGTATATGAAGTCGGTATCTCAGGCACCGTGTGTGTGAAGTCGGTATCGCAGGTACTGTGTGTGTGAAGTCGGTATCGCAGGTACTGTGTGTGTGAAGTCGGTATCGCAGGTACTGTGTGTGTGAAGTCGGTATCGCAGGTACTGTGTATATAAAGTTGGTATCGCAGTCACTGTGTATGTGAAGTCGGTATTGCAGGTACTGTGTAATTTGTTGGGGTTGCTGGGTATGAATTGTTTCCTTATCATATTTTGAATTCTTATATGACAGGTCCATTTATTCATCTTCCATGCTAAAAAGTCTAGCATTTTAGTTCTGCGCCTGGCAAAGAGTTGGTGTTCAATACACTATTGACTTGATGCTGATTAGTTTTAATCATCATTATTTTCTTTTGAGAAATAAAGAGATGGTAGATAAGTAACCTCGATGTATTCAACCTGGCATCCAAAAGTAGTTGAGCTACAGGGAGCATATAGCATATCAACAAACGTTTCATTGAACTTGAAAGCAGGGTGCTTCATAGATGTTTGAATCAAGCCAGATTAAGAGATTGAACTGTTTGCCTAAAGCCACCCCGTTAACTGGTGACAGATTTAAAAAGCAGTACAAAACAAAAACATTTCTGGTCTAGTTACTTTACTTTTATGTCTAAATGCTCCATTAATGAGTGAAGTAACCGAATGAAGTTTGTATGATAGACAAACCCATAGTGTGTACCATTTTTTGAAACACTTGTGAGGGTTCCTTCAAAAAGAGAATCACAACTCATAGCTTTTCTTTTCTGGCAAGCAGATATTTATTTAGTAATTCAGAGCCAGCTTGAGATGAAAGGAATGTAGTGCTGTCTTTAGAATGGCCACAATAGCATATTCTTTATTTTCTAAGAAAAAAAATATTCTATTGGGCAAGCAATTAGTATTGTATATGCCTGCTTACTGTAAGATGTGCACCTGTGCGTTGAAGGCTGTTTCGCTGGAATACCTACCCATTGTGCTTTCACATTTTGGCCAGTTTCAGCTTTAGCGTTGAATGGAAAGCCCTGGGGTCCCAGTGAGTTTTCCGTTAGAATCCAATTCATCTTTGTCTCCTTCCTTCAGCGATGGGGTTACTACTGTGAGTAAATGGGAATTGGGATGCTCTATCAAAGCACAGAATGATGAAATCCCAAGTGCCTCAAATGGTTCCTAGCTTTTCCATGTAGATATCACATGCAATCCATTTCCTCCGTTTGCCCCTTTTCTCATAGCGATGCCGCATGTTATCTTAACAGGCTTTCTTTGACTTTCTATCTTGTAAAAATAGGATAGAGGCTTTCTGGTAATTTCCTAAACACTTCTCATACTCAATAATCACAGAGATGTTTCGCCTAATTCTATGTAGGTAATTTCAATGCACATATCTGTGTAAGATGAACACATTTATGCCTTTTTTTGTTTGTTTTTTTTTGAGACGGAGTTTCACTCTCGTTACCCAGGCTGGAGTGCAATGGCGCGATCTCGGCTCACCGCAACCTCCACCTCCTGGGTGGGTTCAGGCAATTCTCCTGCCTCAGCCTCCCGAGTACCTGGGATTACAGACACGCACCACCATGCCCAGCTAATTTTTTGTATCTTTTAGTAGAGACGGGGTTTCACCATGTTGACCAGGATGGTCTCGATCTGTTGACCTCATGATCCACTCGCCTCGGCCTCCCAAAGTGCTGGGATTACAGGCTTGAGCCACCGCGCCCGGCCACATTTATGCCTTTTTATTAAGTTTTATGTCGCATGCAATACTAACTGATTTTGCCACTTACCATGTATATAAATAAATAAATAAATCTTTAATACGTAATTTTAATTCTTTACCGCTTAATTTGCTTATCTGCAATGTAAGACAGTAAGTCTGAATCATTTCAGTGGTAACGTGGGAAAATAAATTAGTTTGCAAAGAAGTTTATGTTTTCCTGCCGAAAGATTTTATCATTGATATGATTTTTATTTTCATCAACAGAATGCTGAAAGTAATAAGAAAAAAACCTTAAGTGAACAAGGTCCGAGCCTCATGCTCACCTCTTCAGGCATAATTCTATTTCATCAAACTTGCCTCACATTTGCTTCTGTATGTGATTGGACCCACAGAAAGCAGAGATTCCACAAACTCATTACAATCAAATGGGACTTGAATTCTCTTGTCTAATGTCATAATAAGCAATTATGAGCATCTTCTCAGCATTCAAATTGGGTAATGGCAAAGCCCTAGAGAGGCATTAGATGCTGGCAGACTCTGGCTGATGGAATGTGCATATGCTCAATGGATCCCCAAAGGCAGAATGGGTAGCTAGATGCCAGGGCAGATCGCCCTCAGTATTTAGGGTAGACACTACCTTCAATTATGACTTGTGTTTTATAATCGGGGCAGTTATAATAATATGTGTGTTCATTCTGGAAAACTCATCGTGGCAACAAAACGAACAGCATTTTCTATCTATTTCCCATTTTAATCAGAGAATAGCAAATGAATTTCTTCTTTCAACTTCACAGTTCCCGGATAATGTCTGGGAAAATACTGGTTGCTACTATATGCTATTATTTCATTTTAAGTTAAATCTCCTTTGTTGAGTCTGGGAAAGGTGGCAGATTTTGTATTATCGGTGGAACACTTTGTAGTGATAATTAGATAAATAAACACTTGCCACCCTAAGGAAGCAGTGCCTCTTAATTATTAGAAATTTTCCCTCCAAACAAATTAGTTACTAAATTGTAACTAAGCCTTTGCAGCAAAATGTGATGCCCTCCATCTTTTTTCTCTAAATCAGGTGAGTGTTAAGGGATATTACTGCTTGTAACTGTATGATTCAGTAAAATAATTATCAAATGAAATGTATACATACTATAAATCTCTTTACCTTGGAGATCTTTAGAAAGTACCTTTCATAGGTATCAGCCTAGATGGTATAAGAAACATAGAGCCTTGGACCAAATTAAGGAGCTCTGAAAAAATATCAAGGTTTAAAAAATTTTTTAACTGTGAAGAAAAACATGGAGAAATAGGGATGTTCTGTAGGAATGATTGACATTATCTTTATAAATGCATTATTTTCACCTCTTTTTAGTTCCAAAAACTATTTAAAAGCATGTAATATGCATTGAAAAGTAAACTATTATAGACACACTAAATGGGTAGACCAAGCCCTAAAGCTTCAATACTTAAAGATGTTACATCTATCATGTGGCTCATTTTTCCCCTGGCAAAATCAATGTCGTTATTTCATTTGTCTCAACAACCAAATTACCCTGCTGCATGTGCTGCATGGTTGATCTGATCCATGGTGGATCCAATTCCAGCATCAATTATTGAAATGGTCCACATTCTGATGTGGCTGTAGATGTTGTCAAAGTGCCCTGTGAACCAAACCTCAGTGACAACTCAAACAGATTCTCTTCGATGCATAGAAATCAGAACTCCTTTCGACTCTTCAGATCATCAAGGGAAGCTGTTTTAAGAATATTTTTCCTAGCAATGCCTATTTTCTCATTTTGTATATCACCTTAGTCAGATATTGTAGTCTCTCTAGGTTTACAAACACAGTTGCCAATAAAAGGACTAGCAACCGTTTTTGCAACATTTCCTTCCTTTATAAAATCAGGTGTAGGAAATTGTATAGCATGTGGACAGAGAAATGAATAAAAATGTATAAGCATACCCAAACACATTACATTGAAATTATTTTTGAATTATGAATAAAAGGTTTGCTTTACTTTCACATTGGCACAGAATGTAGGGTAACATGTATTCGTGCAATTACGATTAAGAACTGGATATAAGGATGACAAATAAAGTAATCCACAACAAACAATCAAGTAATGATGGGAGCCTGGACACAGCTGAAGAGTGGTCTGGAGTTCAGAAGGCCTGCTTCACACATCAGCTTTCATAATTCTGATTCTCTCTGCAATGACGCCGGCCCTCTGTTTCTGTCTGATATCGAACGCTAGTGACGCTGAGAAAGAAGCAGAAAACAATGCTCCCAAGTGCGAGAAAGAGTGAGTTTTTTTCATGCTTTTAGCAATGTGACCTTAGGTATTGATTTATAGCCTGCCGCAGCACCCCAGAGCAAAAGGGAACATTGGTAATTAAGTCAGTATCTGCACTTTCTAAAATAGTGCTGACTTGCCACAAAGAGAGCCCCTTTATTTTTCCTCTCTGTCTCCCAGTGAATGCAGATGCAGGCACTGACCTCTGACCTTTCTCCAAATTCTCTAGCTGCAGCTGTTATTTTTCTTTCTCGGGACCTTTAGCTATTGATAGACTGGTAAGATTCCTTAAATTGTGTGTGCGACTTTCTTTTAAGCAAACATGAAACAATTTATACCTCAAGATTTACTTTTAAAAGATATCTTTATTGAGCTCAGAATGAAGATAAATATTTTTACTTGGGTACCTATTAGAGATTTTCCAGATAAGTGCTTATGCCCATTGACCATATTAAGAATACACAGACACTTTTTGGAAGAATTTGTATTTAAACAGAACTTTCCATTGTAAAACTCCCAGGATTGCAAAGTGTATTGAGTCAGAAGTCTCTTTGTATTCCATTAGAGTCATTACTGAAATAGGGCCACAAAAGGTAACAGCAATAAAATCAAATACCTTGAGGTGTGCATGCAAATTATATGCTAATACATGGTAATCAGAGTAGCATGTTCAGTGGCCATAACAAATACTAACTATGGCTAATTAAAGATAGGTACGTTGCTGCTGTGTTTTATACTTCATGGCAATATGAGAGAGGTTGACTGTTATGATAATTATAGCACTGCTTGCTTTGCGGGGTACATCCAACATTTTAACACTATTTCTTATTCTGTGTATTGGTCCATTTAAATGAATGCAATCACTTTTTCTGTTCTCCACCCTGGGTCTTAGATCCATGAAGTTAGTGAAAAACTGAGTAACAAATTAAGTCTTTAGCCTCGAGGAAAACAAATGCTTCTCTCTTTAGCCTCAAGGGAACAAATACTTTGCAAGTGTCCTGCCCACCTAACACTCCTCTGAAAATAAGTGTCCCCGATGGGCATGATGGGGTTCAGAAGTCAGCCACACTGAAAACCTGGGTGACAGGAGCCAAGAATTCTCGGTGTGCTTTGGAAATGCAAAAAACTATTTCTCCCAGAAATATGCTTGAAGATCGAGGATTTTTTCTTATAGTGAACTCAACAGAATATAATTTTCTTTTTCATTCTAAAAAATTTCTAAGGTAGCGAAAAAAAAAACCAACAACATTCATAAGAGAGCATACAGTAGATGTGAAATCTACCTTCCTAAAAAAAACCCTGATTTTTCTTAACTAAATAAGTTATGTGTGTATATTCAATATGCAAATAGGACTTTAGCCTCTAAAATGCTTTTGCCCCATTATAGTAAATAGATACTTTATCAGCAGATATTTGGCTGAAAATTGACCAAATTGGGCAAAAAATCCACCTCAAGCCAATATATACCAACTTACTCATGAAAATTATGTTGTAGTTTCTCATGGCTGCTGTTACACATAACCACAGACTTAGCGGCTTCAAACAACCCAAATTTCTTATCTCAGACTTCACTTTGGAGGTCAGAAGTTCAGCACATGTCTCACTGGCAAAACTCAAGGTGTCAACAGGGCTTCAGTCCTTTCTAGAGGCCATAGAGGATAATTCATGCCCTTGCCTTTTCCAGCTTCTAGAATCCACCTGTGTTCCTGGGCTTGTGGCTCCTTCCTCTGTCTTCCCAGACAGCAAGAGCAGGTTGACTTCCTCTCAGGGACTCTGACCTTCTCTTCTGCCTCTCTCTTTCACTTCCTTAAGATAATGATGACATTGTCTCCACTAGATAATTTAAGATAATCTCCCTATTCTTAATAAATCTGGTGATTAGCAACCTTAATTCTATCTGCAATTCTCATGTGCCTTGTAGTACAACATATTCACTTGTGGGGATTAGGATACGGAAATGTTTAGAGGTAGGGGATGTGCATTATTCTGCCTGCCTCCCTGGTATATATGTATCAGGAGTGGATGCAGATATGTTCAAGCCATGTGCTACTTTCAGTGATTTCATAGCCTATCCCAGGAGATGGATATGCAAACAAATACCTGTTGTACAGTGTAATGAGAAGTAATAGAAGCATATACATGGTCCACTAGTGGCCCCAAAGGAAGAAGTGCCAAATTTAACTTTGGTGAATCATAAACAACTTAAAAGAAAACCAGAGAATTTACTGAAATTTTGAAGAATGATAAAATTTCTGCAAAGATGTCAGGTGGATGGGGATTCAAAGAAAAGATAAAAGTGCAGGGTATAGGACAGTAGGTAGTACGAGGAGCCCAGAAGTTGAAAAGTTGAGCAGAAGCAAGGATTGATAGTTCAGTCATCTTTATATTGTGTTTAATAAGAAACCATGTATGGTTTTTGGACAGTGTAGGTATCATATGCGGTATGTGTGTTAGATGATATCATACTGACAATGGAGAGGAGGGATTATAGAGAAACTTATCTGGAACTGGACACCTCACCAAGGAGATAATTGCTATCCTCCAGGAAAAAAGAAAGGAACTGACCTAAACTAAGTCAGTGGCAGTGAGGATGGAGAAGGAGAGACGGATTTGAAAGCAATGGCAGGATTTACTGAGTGATTGGATATGGAGCCTCATGGGGAGAATGAGTTAAGGATCCTCCTGGTTCCTGCCTTGGGTAACTGGTTAGGTTGAAATACCACTAACCAGGATGAGTGTTACAAGAGGATAAATAGCGATGGAGAAGAAGAAAATTGCTTCATCCTGGATATGAACTTAAAGTGCTTGTGGGAGGACGTTGAGGATCTATCTTTACAACAATTAAAGTGAAGAGATCTGGGATATTTTGTTGATTTTATGTTTAAAGAAAACCCCCCAAATTGTAATCTTAGTCTGGTTGAATGAAGAGATCATTTAGAAACCGGATAACATGTACAGAAGGGGTCCATCAACAAGGATGGAGAAGGAGACATGGTACAGAGCACCACGAATAATGTCATGAGGGAGAAAGTCACAGAATGCACAGAAATGTTCAGGATAACTAAAGCACACTGCAGTGCGTATTTAGAACAAAGAGAAGGAAGTCGGAAGGTGGGCTGTATATAATATTTAAAAATTACACAGAGAAAGCGAAGTTTACAGTGGTTTTTCTTCTTTCTTCAAAAGAATGATCCTCAAATTAAAAATGGGTATAACAAACATGGTAAAGAGATAACTGGATCCAAGGAGACCCAAAGAGAGAGAGATACTTAAATAACATCTGTTGGTTGTAAATGTGTTCCTGTGTTTAGACTAAGACTATTCCAGGATACCAAAGTAATTTCTAGACGTTTTCCAAAGAGTCATTACTCATAATTTCTGAGTAGTTATCGTATTAGGCCATTCTTGCATTGCTACAAAGAAACACCTGAGACTGGGTAATTTATAAAGAAAAGAGGCTTAATTTTCTCATGGTTCTGCAGGCTGTACAGGAAGTATAGTGGCATCTGCTTCTGGGGAGGCTTCAGGAAGCTTCCAATGATGACAGAAGACAAAGGGGAAGCAGGCTGTCATGCAGCCAAAGCAGGAGGGAGAGAGAGACACAGAACAAGGTGCCACACTGTTTTAAACAGCCAGATCTCAGGAGAAGTCACTCACTATGGCAAAGACAGAACCAAGGGGATGGTGCTTAAACATTCATGAGAATTTCATCCCTATGAGCCAGTCACCTACCAGCAGGTCCCACCTCCAATAATGGGGATTACAATTCAACTTGAGATTTGGGTGGGGACACATATACAAACCACGCCAGTTACGAATGAGTGAAGTGCCAGAAGACTGGTGTCTAAATGGTAAGAATGCAGTCATCAGGAGGTTACAGGTTTGTAATGTTCTCCTTGACTCCTGACAAATTCTAGACTGGATTAAGAAGGGTTAAGAAGATAATGTCCCTCCTGGTGTTAAGAAGATAGTCACAAGAAGGGGTTAACAAAAGCACATTAATAGGAATTCATTTCATTTATATTTTCATTTTTCAGGGAATAAAAGTTTAGGGAAGCTAACAAATTGGAACAGGAGCCAAATGAAATAAAAATTTTAGTTTTGAAATAATAGACCCGGATCAACATGTTGAATTGTGCAGGGCCGAATGTAAAATTCTTATGCTTAGGTTTAAAAGAATCAAATCAGCTTTACCAGTTGGAAGATATTGAGGGCCCAGCATCATAACAGTTAAAATTAAAAGTTCTAGGCTATTTAGTTAATTGTAAGTTTCAATAGGATATCTCAGACTATAACCTAGTATAGACATGTATCACCTCAAACAAGAAAGGTAACAGCTGTAGCTGTCCTGGCAAAAGTCCCATTTTGAGTATGGGGTGGTCTTTTTTGTACTATATTTTAAGGGGGCAAAAACTAAAAGAAAGGAAACTTTTGGTATATAGAAATCATGTCCAATGATTAGAAGTGGAAGGAGGTAACTATAATGTTTAGGTCGAAAGAGACATATCATGTCTTTGGTATTTGAAGACAAAGCATGGGATCGGGCTTCTAATTATCATTAGCTCTAGAAGCTGAAATTAGTACAATGAGGTTGTAGGGTAGAAAACATAATCTTTTGCTCTACTCATCCTAGGTTCCTAGCTGAGATCCCTATAATAAATATATATGTATATGTAATATACATACATATAATATACGTACATATGTCAAGACAGATGAACAAGAAGAAAGCAGACATTTATTTACTATAATATTTGTATGTCATGGGAACCTTCATAAGGAAATGAAGGCCCAAAGAAACGGTTAAACCTGAGTGTATTTTATAGCAGGTTTGATGAGTAGTAGAGAGAGCTGGAGAAATATGATAGGGTAAAGAGTATGATTTAATGGTGATGAATTGGGAGAAGCTTAGTGAGGCTTGTGCATTCAGATCCTTCTGTGTTGTCCCTTCATCTTCAGATATCAGAATATGGTTCTTTTCTCAAGGTATAGGGAGGACACCTCTTCCGTGAAGATCTTATGGACTGCTTCAGGGCAAGAGCAGAAAATCCGTCCTAGGTTTTATGACCTGCATCAGGGAAGAAGGATAGGAGGTCAGAGAGTCCTGCTTCTGCCGTTTTTTAATATGTCATGGTGCCATATTTTGGTAGTGTTTCCTGAACTGTATTAAGGTATAAATACAACACTAAAATAACTTCTAAAAAAATAGAGCTTCTAATAAAATGAATCAGCTGCCTGATGAGAGATATGGTTCTCAATGAGAATCCTCAAGTTCAATCTAAGTGATGTTTTCAGGGATACTGAAAAGGAAGTGTCAACATCAGGTGGAAGTTTGAAATACATCACTTTTTCCTAAATTTTAAACTGTGAATATCCCTTTTAATTAAAAAAAAAAACCCTAAGTCTTTGTATACTAATACTTCTAGTATCCATTACATAAGAAAATGTATAGGGTTATAGTAAAAAAACATTTTATTTGGGTCCAGAAATATTGTCATGTAAGTATGTATTGAAATGACTCAAATGTCTCTTTTCACATTTACAAAAACAGAATTCTCAAGACATATTTATTCCTCAGAAAATTCATGCTGCTTCTTTGAATTCATAACTCCCTTAAATAATTTTGTATTCTCAAATACTTCCAAGGTCCAGATTGAAAAGTAAATGAGATAATAAAATTAGGGTTCTCTAGGCCTGTTTAGGGCTTGAGAATCTGCATTTGAACAGGTTCCAAGATGGCTGATGCTGGAGATTTGCATCATATTTTGAGTAGCCATCCAGGATCATCCAGGTGTAAAGTCTGTTTTATTGTGTCTCAGTTTTATCCAAACCTAAAGCTGACACTGTTTCCATTGATAATATATAACCGAGTCCCCTGACTTACTCTGAATCCTGATTGTACCATTTACTCAAGCTCAGTGAGGTTGAAAACATTTCCTAAAATTTCTGATTGCTTAAGGAGATGGATATATTAAAATTAAATGAAATAATCTACTGTGCTGAAAGTAGTACCTGACATAGAACATTCATTCAAAAGTTAAGGCTATTGACAATTTACATGGCAATGTATGTAAAGGTGGTGATGAGAAATTAAATGGAATGAGAATACGGACATTTTGTCTCATAAAGCAATGTGTTTCCTGAGAAATTGCACATTAAAAATAATAGAATTTAGGGAAACAGACACTCCAATTAATCTTTGTAATCAAAGCACTAAAAAACAAACAAAAAGATAATTCGGATGTCATGATGATGCAGATGCATACCTAGAAATATAATTTAGATTAAATTATAATAAAGATAATTTAGATAATTTAGATTAACAGACAGCTCAGCACTGTTAAAAGCTACCTCAGTGGATATTAAAAATCAGCAAAAGCGAATACAGTCGCAATACTGATGACAGTATTTTAATTAGTGCAGCATTGGTGGATGTGGAGAGGTCTGCAATAGTGGGCTTCCCTTAAGATGGGCAAAAGAGTAAGCAAGCGAGGTGAGATTCCTGGTGTTCCAAGCCCCACAGGGCTGGCCTGGGCTCTCGCATTCCTTCCGACATCATCGAATAGACACCTGAACAGATGCTTTTGTGATTCCTCCTGAAGATGGTAATTCTACTGTTGTTATTTTGCACCTCTCCTTGCCTGGGGGCAAGGAGGCCAGGAATCAAATATAAACCAACCTGACTCCTGCATTTCACCAACGTCATTCCCAATGACAGTGTCAAACTAGTTATTAATTTTAGTTACCAAAACCTGCACTGCAGTAGAACAGAACGTCCTGGGCTTTGTAGTCTATGTCTTATCTGGAAGGCACTGAGAAGGACCATTTCCTCTAATTCGCTTGGATTCTCTGATATCCAAATTAATAGTAGACAATCTAGGTTACCGTGGTGGAGAAAACCTTTGCAAACTCTTGAGGAATAAAAGCAAAAGGGCAAAATAGCCGGAAGCAGAAGCCGTTGGTTAAGTATCTCTTTTACTTCCTCCATCTTATGGTGCTTCGTAGGTGAAGACCAGGCTCAGTTATGAAGCATTTTCTCCTAGTTTAAATCTATTCCTAAGCCACCTCTCCTAATCCCACGATACAGCTTCTGTAGGTGAGAGCACTGTTAACTGGGCAAGCAAGCATCTTCCAAGAGAGCCGAGAGGATCAGGTGCAACTTTTTGGTTGGTGACCTCATTCCTTTGGGAAGAAATGGATAAAAAAAAATATTCAAAGAGAGGCTGCAGTTCTTGGCCTGGTATCTGGGCTAACTGCAAGCTTTACAGTTTTGCCTTGATGTGTGTTTAAGCAGCAGCAGCCTGCAGTCTGGCACAAGGAGGATTTTTCCTCCACTTGTTTTATTCTAAATCGTTTTCAAAAGCTCCTGTGGAACACAGACTGTGGCTTTGATCCGGCCAACTTATTCAGTACTGACACTCCCATGAAAAACTCCAGCTCAGACCCGCTTCAGCCACTTTTAAAATTCTCATTTAAATTCAAATACCCCGTAATCTTAACAGGCGAGAGATAGATGAAGAGCAAGAAAGTGAGATGCCTCTCGTGTCCACAGAGCCGTCAGATCAAATAGATGCATCTAGGTAGCGGGAAGAGCGTACAGGTCCCTGAAGAAAATAGCAAAATATTGATGTGGGCCGTGGACCTCCGCGACAAGGGCTTCTGACTGACACTCAGTTCACATCAACCTGCAGTGTATTTAGGAAAGCTTCCTTTAAGATCTCTGAATGTTTTATGCCATATTTTTGGTTACAAATAAAAACAAAAGGCTTGATGTGGCGTGTAGTGTTTATAGAAAGAAGCATCACTTGCTTGGGTTCATTTTATAGGCATTCCTGAAAACATACTGATAGATGTTATTTTTCCACCTGTATCCCTGCAGCCTCCTTCAGGTTTACAATCCAAGATCTTCCCTTGTTCTTGGTAATTTGAGGAATCTTACCGACCTTAAAGATGTAGGGAGATATTTGGAATTTAAATGAACCGACAGAAGAGTCACACTTTTTCAAGGATGTCATGCAGGAAATACACATTCCCTTTTCTGCCTTTCCTCTCTCAATGCAGGGAAGAGGGCCTGATCTCCCATTTGCCTTCTTTGGTATACAACTTGGTTACTTCCGGTTTTACATTGCGCCCTCCACCACCACCCCCAACTCCTAACCCACTCCACTCCGAATTTGGTAATTTTTGGTCACTCTGTATCTGCAGTCAAAGGCTTCTCAGCAAGCCACCTGGGTAGAGCGACCTTGACTTGTTCTGTGGTCTCGGTGGGATCAGCCCCAGAATTTCCTCTAGTCTAGGCTCACTGGTTTTTCCACCGTGACCGGGGCTGACTTTCATCTACTTTCTAGCCTACTGCGTGCTTTGCTTTTGGAGAAATAATATGGGATAGACACTCTTGGCCAAAAATCCAATTTCTCCAGGAGAAAAGTTGACAAAGCACAAACTAACAATGAGTAGATTTTATCTGTGATCATTGAAATACATCTGGGACACATTGTGATTTTCTAAGTTGCAACTCAGTTTATCCAAAATTTAGAGCTAAGAAAACATATACCATCCAGTGATCTGGGAAAAGATGGTTCTACAACCTATTATTTCCTGAAATTATTCTTTCCTTTCTGCTTCCATTCCCTCTGCCTTTGATAAGGACATTATTCTTAATTACTAATAACCTCTTAATTAGTCCCTTTGCTGTCATTAGAAAATGATGTCAAAAATGTCAAAATAGAAGACTGAGAAGACCTCTGTTGCTCCGCTGTCATTAGAAAATGATGTCAAAAATGTCAAAATAGAAGACTGGTAAGACCTCTGTTGCTCCACTGTTTAAAATATTTCACTGCCTATCCAGCACTTACGTCAGCATTTCCTAAGAGAGAGGGAACCAGAAAGAAACTTCAGCAAGTTAATAAATGGAAAATATGATTTAGAAAACTTGCCCAGTGAAAGCCCCTCCCGGAGCCTTCACATGCATTCATTTGGAGCGGCGATGGCCCAAATAAACCACTTCAATCCAGAATTATTATTATTATTTTTTTTTTGAGACAGAGTCTCGCTGTGTCACCAGGTGCCAGGCTGGAGTGTAGTGGTGCAATATCAGCTCACTGCAACCTCCGCCTCCAGGGTTCAGACAATTCTCCTGTTTCAGCCTCCGAAGTAGCTGGGACTACAGGCGCGTGCCACCATGTCCAGCTAAAATTTGTATTTTTTAGTAGAGATGGGGTTTCGCCATGTTGGCCATGATGGTATTGATGTCTTGACCTTGTGATCCGCCCGCCTGGGCTTCCCAAAGTGCTGGGATTACAGGCATGAGACACTGCGCCCGGCCCAGAATTATTTTAATGTATGTAATCACGGAATTTCTTTTTCAAGTTTTACCTGTTAAATATCTATAGTGCTAGTTTCCACAGAGACATTTTGAGTGAAGCTTCCTAGAATAAAAGCCAAGCTCCTTAACTGATAGCACGGGGTACACCTGTTTCAGGTTGTTTTCAGTCTCCTTATTCAGCCTGGCTTCCCACCCCTTGTTGCCTTGCTGTGTGACCTTCTACCTGAGCAAGGCACACACCACAGTGTTGTGGTCCTCTGTGCCTTTGCAGTTGCCCATTCCTTTGCCTAGAGTCATTCTTCCCCTTGCTTGCCTGGTGAACTGTTTTTCCCGTCTGTTCACACCCGGAAGAGGTGCCTCTCCCTAAGCAGGAGCCTTCCCTGACTCCTGTTCAGCAGAGGGAATCCTCCCCTCATCATTCTACTCTACGCTTTGCTCAGTTCATTTGCATTTTGGGTGCACTCATCATGCTGGTTTGTCACTGTGTTGGTAGGTGTAATGCATTTCAAAATTGATGACAGATTTCATGGAAGGAATCTGTGTAATGAGTTTCTGGGTTATTCCTAGAACAGCATAGGGACTTAAATGATGTTTGTAGAAAAGGCGAATGGTCGCATTCCATATGCTGGGAGCATTACCTGGATTGGGAACTTTCGTTGATGAAGAAAGGTAACATATACATCAAGAAAAAAGCAAACATGTTCTCATAGGAAAACGAGATATGTGAGCTGTGTGTACCTATATATGTGTAAATGTATATGTACACATATCTGCGTATACATCTATAAACGCATAATACACACACATATAGTTTCAATGTATAAGAAGAATACATACAAATGCACACACACAAACAAATGCGGATTCCCTCACAAAAATCATTTTCCCCAGCCATGAGACACCGCTATTTAATGAAGGATTATTAGGAAATACAGGAAGAGAAACTTTACCAAGGGCACTGAAACACATAGGTGGTTTTAGAAATAAAACCTTGATATTTTTATTCCTTACACATAACCTTCGCTTATATGGTCTCATCCAAACAACAGCCCTGCATCATCCTACGCAGGCTTCTATTTATCTACTTGGGCTGAGCTGACCCCACTGGAAATCGAACATTGCTGCAGTTATTGATCCAGGCACATGGACACTGGCAAGGCTCCCTTTGTGTGACATTTACAGAAGGGCCTGCTAGAGAGAGCGTTCTAAGTACAGAAGCATCCACGAGACTGCTGCTTCCCTCACAGTCTGATAGAAAGAAATCTGTGGCCACTTCTAGCCCCACAATGGAATAGCACCACTGTGGTGCCTCACTGTGTATTGTGCTGGGCATGGCTTGGCTGTCCTGCTCACCCCTCTCATTCCTCCAGCTCCTCTGCCTTGCTCTGACTCTTAATGTAATGTGACTGGTTGGTCATGACCTTCACATGCTGCACTGGTGCTCTGTTCTCTCTCTGCTCTGTCTCTCTGGCCTTAAGCTATAGTGAACTCACTAAGCACGAGACTCCCTTTTAAAACATCTAACTGAAAGGAGTGTTGTTTGCTTTCTGGCCCTCAAACACCAAGGCACTGTTGTGCTCCTTAAAATTGTAAATTATGTCTGTTTAAGAAAATGTCAGTGTTTTTTAAAACAGAATAACAGTGCTGGAAAAGACTTGGCTGTGCAATTTGTTACCAAAGTTTCATGCAAGAAAAATGATGCCTTCATCATTATGAGCACAGTCAAGGGTTCTAATGATTTGGGCACAATGCCTCTTCAGTTCTTTTAAGAAAAATGGATTTTTTTTCTTTCTCCTCAGCAAGTTATCTGAGTCATGTCAAAGCTCATAAACTGAGATCCAGGGAGACAGTGTCAGTGAGGCACTATACTTAACAACAATTAAAACGTTAAGACACATCTTTTATAATTAAATTGATTTTTTTTTTCTGCCAGAAACAAGACCTTTTCAGGTAATGATTGCTTTGGTTTTCTAAAATTGTATGTATTGAGGCCAGGGAGGAGGAGATCTGTTGTTACATTTATACGCCATTTCATGTGCCTTCAAAATCCAATTTTTAAATAGGCCAATAGGATGATTTTTGAGTGGGGAAGGGGAAATAGCTATGGATGACCAGTGCGATCGATGTCAAATCACTGCGCTGGAAAACATATTATTTAGCTACATAGAATTTCAGCTCTGCAAGTGGACTCACAGGCTTAGGAAAGCAAGGATGAAAATGTTGGCTAAGGAGGCAGGCCTCTGATTCCGATGGGTTCTCTGGCCAGCTGGGACCTGGGCGAGGCTCTTAGCTTAGCCACACATTCTCCAGCGTCACGCAAGCATAATGCTGTCACATTTTTTCCCTGTCTGAAATACGTTAAGATCTATAAATCAAAAGGCTACACATTTTATATTAAAAATTGCCTTTTCAGGATAAGTATAACACCACACCCTCAAAAAGCTCAGTGTCTTTTTGACCCCTGGGTAACTGTTTGAATCTGGAATATTTACCTGAATTTTCCTTACGTGGCCTCCATTCATGTCAAGCAGCTGTTGGAATAAATACAAAGGGACTTGTCTGACTTTCTAGTAATAACCTTCATTTTTTTCCCCTCATGGCTTGAACACATTATTTAGTGGATTGAGTTTTACCTTTTTTTTTTTTTTTTTTGTAGAGGGAGTGGCTGCCTTTTTGTTAAAATTACTGGATTTTATTAAGAGATATTAGGAGAAACTCTTGCCATATGGCAATTTCAAAGAAAGAAAGGAAGAAAAAAAGATAGCTGATGTTTGCTTTTATGTTTACCTAATGTTTGAAAAGCTAGAAGTAACCCAGAGGAGAGCAGGCCAGGGGTTTTGTGTCAATGGGTGGAACACACTTGCTATGAAATGTGATGGAATGTTTACTGAGCTATTTTTCACAAATATCAAAATGTTCCTGCTCTCATATCCAGTTGACACAGCAGTAGCCTTTTTAAAAAAATGTTGCCTCTGTGATGGGCAGGTAGGCTCCGTGTTGCCCTCTTTGGAAGTAACGGCCCAAAATTGTGCCTGGCTGCACTCACACTGTTGGGCAAATGGACAAACAGATACACCCCATTTCCAAACATGGGGGAGCTGAGTTCCGTCTCTTTCTGGTATTTCCTAAAGACACGTCTAATGGATGGGAGGAAATCTAATCCTGACAGAATGTTTTCTTGCTGTCTAGGTTAACATGTGTGTTTCTTTTTTTTTTAAGAGACTTCATTGCAGTGAATTTAATACATGAAAATAGATATGATATTTTATAAAATGTTACATCCTAAAAATTATTTTGAATATTGATATCTGAAAATATAATTACATAAATAGTCGTAATACAATTGTAAATCTACTTCAAAGATGATGAAAATGCACTTAGTAACATGTGTGTTTCTTTGCCTGACTCTCAACCGTGGGCCTGTATCTCTGCAATTCCGTGGCCCTGGGTGGGTGAGGGAGTGTGGCATGTGAACAGAAACTGGATCATGGAGAGCACCAGGGAATGGTGTGCACCCGAGCAAGCTCCTCATTCTCTCTGAGGCTCTAGATTCTGTTAGATGAAAGCAATGATACCAACTAACCTGATTAGGACAGCTATTTGTAGTAATTCTATGCATAGGGAAAGAGATGAAATTTAATATAATAAAATCTTAGCAGTGGTGAAGCTAGCGGAGTGGGATTTTAGGACAATCTGGTCTTCCGTGTCTCTGGATTTTCTGTGATTTTCTCTACACACACTCATGCATACATGCACTCACTAGTGACAAGGACAACGATAAGAGGCTTTGGGCAGGTCTTGACAATGAATAGTTCTTTATACTTACTCTTCACCTGCACCAATAGTCTTCAGTCAGAAAATAAAATATATGCAAAGTATATATACTTTATCCTACTCCTTCATGGATTGTTTTGAAATTAAAATTCAATAATTGGGCAAAAGTTCTTAATATCTTATAGCTTATTTTACAGGTATTAATTGTTATTTTGGAAATTATATTACCATTACTCTATTGCTATCTGAAGAATCTAGTTTATCACAAATATACACATACACATAAATTATATGATTTTTGCATATTTATCATGTATCTCTCTTTCTGTATAAACATATATATTAATTTAAACATTATTTGGGGTGTCACATTTTTATTCATTGAGTGAGGGGATGGATGTTAATTAAAACTTCATTTTGGAAATGTGAAGATGAACTGTTTTGGAAGGTAGTTTTAATAATTTAAAAGTGTGTTTTTTAAAACAATAACAAAAGACCAGATCTTTATGTTGTTTTAGTTATTCCTGTAGTTTTAACAGTTCCATATTTTCCAATTCTGTGATTTTCTCTCTTTGAAATTCACTTTAGATGTCTGAAGTCTTTTTTTGTTTTTTACAGTGGATCCTGCATTAGAAAATCACCAACTTCGTGTAACTTTTAATTATAAAAAGATAAATTTGTTATTATTCAATCTTATAAAACACTAAAACCAAGTATAAAGTATTTTAAGTAAATTGCTTTTATAGGATTTCTCTTTTCAGAATTGACTGTGTCTCTGTGGTTGTTGTAATTAGTTAAACCATGTTCATTTGGACTTTTGATCAAATTAGCTAAATATATTTATTTCATTCTATATTTGACCAAAAGTTTGTTAGTAATAGCATAATCTAGATTTTAGGGACGTTAGTAAAAACTGGTAAAAATACTAAATGGGAAAGTAAACTGTTGTAGCTTATCAATGTTACAGCTTGAAAATACCTAAAAAAACGGAATGCAAACAACTAAGCAAACAGAAAGAAACATCCACAGGTGTGCATACAAGCAGTGTAAATTACCAGAAAGAACACTAAGTCAAGGTTAGTGGGAATGAGTTCCTATCCCAGCTTTGGAATTCCCCTGTGGATTTAGGTGAGCTGCCCCTAAGACTGAATGCCCTTTGTTCATAGATAGAGTTAATTGGGCCAAAATAGCTCTGTAGGAAGTACCAATAGAAGGGTGTGTATGTCCTGTGCATGTTTAATTTTTGAACTATAGAAGCTCTACTTTTGTATGTTTTATATATTCCTGTCTTGTATACAGTTCAGTTTGGAGTGAGGGGAGTGTTCTCTGTTTAAAAACTATATAGTATACATATTCCTCTCTAAGCAAAGTGAGACACGCTAGCCTCCTCTAATATATGATTCAGGATACTCACCAAGTTTAGAGAAATCCTCATATCTGGAATAATGTGGAGAATAAAAGTATGAATAGTGAAAATGAGTCATTTAGTCAAGTATTTATTGGTATTTACTACATGACAGAAAATGGAGGTCATAAAACAGCAAATCTTACAAGAAAGTTCTGGATTGGAATCAGAAAACCTAGAATCCAGTTGGGTCTAATCAGGCTAGCCCTGTGTTCGTTTATAATCTGATGTTCTGATCTCATACCTTGTCAAATGTTGCTGTGGTTTCTAAATGCCCACCTAGCCACTCCATCTTACAGCACCCCAAACATACTCAAATTCCTTTCCTCTCTTTTTTTCTGAGTCAGAGTCTCTCTCTGTCGCCCAGCCTGGAGTGCAGTGGTATGTGATTATGACTCGCTGTTGCCTTGAATCCTGGGCTCAAGTGATCCTCCCACCTTGGCCTCCCAAAGTGCTGCATTTTCAGGTGTGAGCCACCAAGCCCAGCCTCAGACTTACTTCTGATAATGTAACTCTGACTACGCTGATTCGATTAAATTACTCTATGATTTTAGGTTTTAGTTTTCTGAAGACTCCTTTCCGGCAATTTTTTTTTTTATCTCCTCACTTGTGTTCATTGTGTCTATCATGAAAGTATTATTGCTTTACTCCTAATGTGGGAAGCTCTCAGCGCTTTTAAAACATAACTTTGGCCCAGCACTTTGGGAGGCCGAGGAGGGTGGATCACGAGGTCAAGAGATCGAGACCATCATGTTCAACATGGTGAAACCCCATCTCTACTAAAAATTCACACTAGAAAGACACCTAAGCCAGTCAATGGGCAGGAATACACAATGCACTATTTCAGGTATCTAAGACCACCAGTCAAAATAAGTTAACCCAATTAAGGCAGACAACAGCAGGAGGACCTGACCTGGCCCGTGGTTCTATCTGTTCCCTTTTCTGTAGGTTTTTATTCGTTCATTCTAAATATAAGTGATCAGTTCTTACAAGTTTATATTCAAATAGGAGTTCAGAAGTAAATAAATGCATCTATTCATTCAGTCAAGTAAAGCAATCCGATTTTCCTAGTGTGTGCACATGTGTTAGTGGTTTGCTAATATATATATATATTTTTTTCTTTTTTAGAAATACATATGCTGTAGCTTCAAGGGTGGAAAATTTTACACACTTATAAAAGCGAGGAGGTTTACTTGTAACCCTTTTGCATATGTTTTGGATAAAATCTCTTTAAGGAAAAAGATATTGCTTTAGCACCTAGAAATATATATAAAATACTGTGTTGAAATGTCTCTCTTCCAGATCCTCCAAACAGCAGTATCAGGCCGTTCGTTCTTTTGGTGCCTCATGTTGGCACTGTGTTTATTCTAAAGCATATTCTAGAAAACAGCAAGTGGGTATGCCAGTTGTGACCTTCCAAATACATTCCACTTCTCTGCATGCTAGAATATATTTAAAACAGATTACATTTTCACTCTGTGTTTTAGTTTTCACAGTTAATAAGACAGGCATTTCCATGGCTGACTTACTGTTTTCATGGACGGCAAATATTCTGATTAATATTCCAGATGCCAAGTTTACCAAATTTTATTCATAATAGAAAATGCTACAGAAGTTAAAGGTTTTGCCTCTTATTATTACTTATAGTTAAAACATCAAAATAATAATACATAGCTAATATGTCATGATTGTTTTGGCAGCTGGTGTTTCTAATGAAATATCCCTTGAACCAGTGTGTCTTGAAAAATATTTATGTGGGCCGAGCGTGGTGGCCCACCCCATAATCCCAGCACTTTGGGAGGCTGAGACGGGGGCATCACCTGAGGTTAGGAGTTCAAGACAAGCTTGACCAACATAGTAAAACCCTATCTCTACTAAAAATACAAAAAAATCAAAAAGTTAGCCAGTCGTGGTGTGGGCACCTGTAATCCCAGCTACTTGGGAGGCTGAGGCAGGAGAATCACTTGAACTCCGGAGGTGGAGGTTGCAGTGAGCCAAAATTGTGCCATTGCACTCCAGCCTGGACAACAGGAACAAAACCTCCATCTCAAAAAAAAAGAAGAAGAAAAATATTCATGCAATGTAGAAGCTGCTGAGGTTAAAAAATATCTCCTAGCACGAAACCTATATTTAAAAGTATAAAATAAAATCATGCTTAGGATCAGAGAGATGACAAGGAGGTTTGGAACAATGACTCTCCTTTCAATCCTTACGACCTAAACTTTTTTGCTATTCTGTTATATATGACCAACTTTTAATACCCTCTCCAAGTGGGAAATCGTTGAAGGTAACGTTGTGTAGGTTGCTGGTAAGTTTTTCCAATTATTCTTGGGAAAGTAACATAATGAGTTCAGTTTCAGTACAAGATCTACCCTCACTTCCTAACCTCTTTTTTTCTCAGGGAAAATGGACTGAGTGTTCCCCAAAAAAAGGAAGCTTGGGCATTTTTTCCCCTCATTTTGATTCATCATATGTTTTATGATGTTATGACATTAAATATGGTGTTGTAATAAATAGGATCAATAAAAGTCAATAGATAAGTCATTGGATGGGAAATGGAGGGAAATGTAGGTCCCATGTGGAAGTGATGATGGAAATAGATATTTCCAAGAGAGACGATAGTGCAACTTACGGGTCACATGAATTTGTCATAATTTCCAAAGATCAGCCAAAAGGTATAAAAGTGATTCGTTTACATTTTAAATATTGTATTCTTCATAAAATGTGGGATAATTTCACTGTTACATGGGCTGACAGGTTTATTTATTAAGCACAGAAGTTTTATTCTTAATTAGTTTAACAATAACATTTTGGGTTGGATGCACTATAAATTTTATTTTGAGAGCGCCTGCAACTAGAGGAATAATGACCTGAAATGACATTGATAACAGTGTGTGAATTAAGCTATTTTTCAGATCTGGTGAATTTTTCTTTCTCTACTGAAAATTTTCCAGAAAGAAATATATTTAACTCAGTCTGGCATACAATAGCCAGCACTACCATTTTCCTGCCTCATACTCAAGGGCAGTGATAAGTTTGATAGAGGATGTGAGAACGCAAAGCTGCCACCCAGTTAATGTTTAACAATGGGTGCTGGCTTTAGCAGTCTTCATGGGTATTGTTCTGTCTGTATCCTTATCTCAGGCTGGTTTATAGTTGGAAGACTTCTGTAAAACTTCTTGAGAATTATTTATTCATGATCTCTGGAGGCTATAATTTTGGTTTAAATCCAGAATAACAAATCAGCATAATGCTATCTACTTTCTCTAGAAGTTCAGTAAATTGAAGAGAAAGTAAATTGCCATTAGCAAGGACATTCACTTAAAAAAGTGCCTGTCTGTTAGGATCAAGTGGCTCAATATGCCTTTGAAAAGTAAGAACTCTTCTTAAAGGCAGAATCAGTTTCATTACCTAAGACTCTGACTTCGTATACTACATTTAACAGAAAGAAAAGAAGGAAGGAAAAAGAAAATATTTTATCAGCCAAAAGTTTCCTTCTTTTTTCTTGCCTTCTTTCTCTTTAATATGCTATAAGAAGGCAGATTCTTAGGAAAGATGAAAAGGAAGAATGAAGGAAGGAAAGAATGAAGAAGAAAGGAAGAAATAAAGACAGAGAAATAAAGACAAATTAAGAATAAGCTACTTTTTGAAAGTTATCCAAGTAGGTTAATTATAAAAGCAAAAATAATGTCCAGATCTAGTCACTTTTACATAAATTAGCATTTGGTTCTTTGTCAGTCATTTGTTAGCTGTCATTCATTCTTTCATTCTTCCAGGCTTGGACTAAGAGCTGGAAGAATAGAAAACTCTTGCCATATAAGGCAATGGTTTAAAATCATGGAAGAGACCCTATCCTTGAATACTTGACTCTCAGCAAAGTGACCTCCACAAAGTGCCATCCCTTCCAGCTTCCTTGATGTTTCCAGGAACTGATAGATTATGCCTTCTGCATTTAATTTTTGTAAATTGGTTAAATGTCTCAGACTTTGGTCTAAGCCATGTAAGTAAGGGCAAAGAATGAAAGAGGTTAGTCAGATCAGAGAGAAAAGCAAAGAGAGAAAGGGTCTCAACAGAGCTCTAGTTATTTTCTGTAACCAACTGGCCCTCGAAAACAACTGGCTTCCTTAGTCAGATGCTAAGCATGTGATGTGGAATGGCCGTGGCTGGCACCCTTCACAGAGGATCGTGCGTCTCCACTGTGCAGGTGTTTCTGCTCCTGGAGGCCTGCCAGCCAGAAACCTGATTCTCTGAAGGGATCACACACAGTTGCCTCCTAGTTAAAATGGGACACTTATGCAAACACAGGATCCACTGTTGTTAAATTTAGTTGCTCTTGTTGCCTTCCATTCTCTGGCTGTAAATGAGAGAAGCAGATGCTGGCAATGCAGGCTTTACAATGCTTGTTTTTCTACTCATTGAAATTGGCACCCACAGCATCTACATAGAGACCACACAGCTCTGAAATGATGCATGAAATGGAAAAAAATTGGGAACAATTTTTGCCCTGAATGCCCAGGTCACAGAAATTACAGACACAGATTCACACAACAAATGGTGCTAAGTCTCCCTTTAGTTGCAGCAAAGATTTAAGCTGACTGTAGTTGGTTGCACCAATAAGCAGATAATTGAGTCGAAGGAGAATAGGGACTTAGGTCTGTCCCTTCCTTCTACACTGTCTCATATGCATTTTCTTAAGTCCTGCCCCTTCTGTGTATACCATCTAACAGTTTGTGTTTCTCTATCACGTTTCTTCCTGATTTTTGCTTTCCTTTTTGCTGTGTGCCCTCTCCAAATAGTCAACACTGTATTTTCATGTGCTCTTTTCTTCCCTTCTATTTTAGTTTTGCTTGAAAGTCCCTTACACATAGCACCTTCTCAGGAAGCATATTAAAGGGAGGCAGAGTAAGAATGGGGTCATGGGGGTTAAGTATTTATTAAAAATAGAGACCTATTCAAGAAGCAAAGCCACTAAATGACCCTTCTCTGTAGTTGCCAGTGCATGTATTCTAGAGAAACAAAAGCTATGTATGTCATGTCACTAAAGTTGTGACTATCAACCAGTCGTCTGCTGGAGGTACTTAGGATAGGTCACTTTCCTAAGCAATGCATGCTTGTCTGTGAATACCCATGAAAGAGGATGGGGCTGCTTCCCAGCTCGCTAGCACTTACTCCAGCCCTGTCTCTCCCAGTCAAAGGAGATCAAATACAAGAGTGGAAGTTGTATTGGGCGTATAACAATGCAGTTTATTTTAAATAAAGCAAGATCTAAATTTATACTGCGTTTTAAAGGTTCTGTTTCTCAGCAGTCTTGCTATTCAGATGTATACGTGAGGCCAAGCAGGCTTCTCTTTCTTTGTGGATTGTTACTTGATCTTTGAGAGTTTATGGGGTTTCCAGGAAAAGTATAAAACTTGACATCAGGATACTGGCCTTACTGTTCCAGCTGAGGCATCTGCCAGTTGCATGAACTATCTACGTTATTTAGCTTCTCTAAGCCTCAGGCTTTGTTTTCCTTTTTTATGCAAAATTGGGATAAATTCCTTTTGACAATTGAGTGAGTCAAATGAAATGAAATGTGTTCGAGACCTTTTACAATTAAGCAACTATGAATAGAGAAGACATCTATTCTATTCTATGATAGTAGCCATTACTATAATTTCAGATGGCTAACCTGTAAGAATATTCTTCTAACTTCTTCATAAACCACGTATTGGCACATATCCAGATATTTTCAAAGAGAGAGCCTGAGATCAATATAAAGAATCTGTTTCACCTGGTAACTAGAAGGATGAACTTCTAGACTGAATTAATGATGCCTGGCTTGTATGGTGTGCTCCATAACACTTACTAAACTAAGAGAAATAAAGTAAGATAAACTGTGACCTGCTCAAAGATTTTATTTACACAGCTGTTCCCATTGGTACCCTAACCAAGCATCTAAGGCTACAGATACCATTTGATTTTACAACGTTTGGACAGAAATCAGCACTACAAGTTCCTTATGCTTCTGATAATATTGGAACCTTTTCTATATTTAACTTCTCTTCCCTGACAAACCACTTCCCATGGTTCATTTTTGTTGGCAATCAGACAAGTGCTGCTCTAATGGCATGTAGAATTCAATCAATTAATGGAGTTCAATAGGCCATTTCCAGTTGCAATATTTTGAGAGGTTAATTTTGCAAACACCTGAATACTTTGGAAGATTATAGAGCAGCCCGACATTGCTGAGTACATGCTTAATCTCAGTGGACTGAAAAGAGAGGAATCAATATATAAGTGAAACATTTTCTCTGCCAAATGTCCTTGGACAAGTTGCTAATTCCCTACTAAAGCAGGATCTTCATCTTAAATTTACATTCCCAGGTTGTTTGAAAAAATAATTGTTCTAAAAAATTCATGCTCTGGCTACATTTATCGTGCATGCTAACTTCCTTCTTTGCCATGCCTGCACCGGTGATTCCGGGAAATAACTATTCATGACCATAAAAATTACCATTCAAACATAACATAAAATACTATCAAAGTGACCACAAAAACAACAATAGCAAAAACCAAAGAGCAAAAGAAAGAGAAAAAAGGAGGGGTGTGTGTGTGTGTGTGTATGTGTATGTGTGTATGTGTGTAGATATATAAGAAAGATCATTGTTAATTGATTCTTTTAGACATTTCATTTAGGTTTTTGGATAGCAATCCAAATGAAAGTTAATTTGACCAATACATTTACTACCTATATTATAAAGAATGGTTTATACCAATAGTCACAGAACATTGTTAGCAAAATTAATCTTTTTTAACAAATACCATGTTAAAAATAAGAGTTAGCTAATTCATAGTAAGAACTAACTGGTTGGCTATGCTTTAACATTTTCCACATATGACACAAATTCAATTTAACACATTGCTTTGCCCTTGAATTCTCGAACTTTCGTCTACATCAAAATCACCTGGAAGGCATGACAAACATAGATTTTTATGTCTGTCCCCAGAGTTTCTCATTGAGTAGGTTGGGTGTATGGGCCAAGAATTTGTATTTGTTAAAAGTTTCACAGTTATACTGATGCTGCTGGTTTGGGAACCACACTTCAAGAACCACTGCCCAATAGTTTCTTTTCAATCAGTTGATTGAAAGGTAATTGATTTTTATTGTGCTAGGCTGTTAACTTATTTGGCTTCCTGTGAGTCACATTGTCTTGGTAGCAGTGCCCTTTGCATGAATATGGGATGGGCTGGCAGCTTGTTTTAAACAGTAGATTGAGGCAGGAGTGATGCTGTCCTGGTGATGGACCTGAGCTTTGAGATGGTGTGGCAGCTTTTACTCTCGTGCTAGTAGAAAGCAACCATGACATATAAAATAATCTAACCACCTTGAGACCCTTGTGTTTCAGAAAGTTCAAGATAAGTGGCTGGAGAGGCAACATAGCAGAGAACTGAGGAGCCAAGGCAGCAGGGAGAATAGGTCCCAAGCAGACAGCCCCTGCCTTCTGGGGTCGCATCATGCAGACAGCATGAATTTATCTTATGGGGGTGAGGCCACTGTAAACCAGCTTAGCCATCAGTCAACACTAGGTAAAGCAGAAAAACTTCCAACCAAACCCATGATCATGAGAAATAAGCCGTCCTTGTCTAGGCCAGTCAGGTTTGAGGTGACTTTTTAAGGCAGTGACAGAAAGTAAAAACAAAAATTTGTGTCTGCAAGTACAACATGGCTATAAGTGAATCATGTGAAATTAATGGGTTTTGGGACTAGGTGGCAGTCCCTGAAGGACTGAAGGCCCCTGAAGCCTGAAGGGCTTCAAAGCAACTTTTACTATATACTGGGACAATATTCGGGAAATTGTTCTTGGTGACTAGAGACACTGCAGCTGGTAGAAAAATGAGTGAGGCTTCCATCTGCAGTAAGGCTGATGATAGAAATAATACTTAATGACCTTGTGGCTCTGGTATCATGATTTCCAGGCAGAATGTTGAAACTGCATACTTCTTTACGTATTTATGGCAGACAGGAGGAACAAAATAAATTAGAAAGGAAATTTTAGTTTTCAAACAAAACTAAGAATCAATGTAAAAAAGCAAGGGTTTGCTTATTCAAATATAAATCTGGTTCTTGGCCAGGGGTTGTGGTTCACACATATAATCCCAGCACTTTGGGAGGCCAAGGTGGGAGGATTACTTGAGACCAGGAGTTCAAGACCAGCCTGGGCAACATAGTGAGATTCCCCTCCCTACAGAAAATAAAAAATAAATTAGTAGAGTTTGGTGGCAGGCCCATAGTCCCAGCTACTCTAGAGGCCAAAATGGGAGGATCCCCAAAATGGGAACTATGGTTGTACCTTGACATTTTAGCCCAAGTAACAAAGTGGGACCCTGCCTCAAAAAAATAAATAAATGAAAACTAACCTGTTTCTCATTTTCGGCTATTCCAACTATTGATAATTCTTACAGTAACAAATGGCCTCAGGACAAAGATGAAATCTGGTTGAGACATTTGGGGTAAGGTCAGGTTTCAAAACCCTTTGTTAATTTCTTTGAAACGGTTTAAGCAATACTTCCTATATGTTCTCTATTAGACTGCAGAGTTCCTAAGATCATAAAGGCATGACTCATAGAGCTCCTCAGAAAGAAAAAAAAGGACTTCTAAGAATCGTAAGACATTGTTCTACAGCTGAGATCCAAGAGGGGTTTTTTTTAATAGATAATACTGTTTTGACTTTTGTGTATTTTATCTTAATAGGGTAAACTTTAAAAAAAACATTTATTGGAAATGTACAAAGCCTTTAAGGTAATCATATTAATGGAAGCACTACCAATTTGGATTAAGAGGGACAGACATAGGTTAAAATAAACAGGTGTCTTTGGATGTTAGCTTCCTATTGACAGGAAGTATGGAGAAAGCAACCCATCTGCAGATATGGGTCAGTTATGGAAAAGGAAGGATTGATCAGAGAATAGAACCAAAAACCACTAAAAACACTTCCAGGCATTAGAACTGAGCCCTAATTGAGGAACTCTTCATATATACCCAGAAACATTTCAGAATTTTTTTGGACCAATGATTACTATGTGACTCTTTTATTTCCTGTTTTTGAGTGGGAGCATTTGTGGTAATTTTCCTATCCCTGGTTTACAATTGTATGTTGTGGAAATGAGGTACAGATTAACTTGTCTCACATGCTTGCACATCTTCATATCAAGAGAAGCCAGGCCTTATGTATCTCATCTATACCTGGATATGACCTAGGTGATGAGAATCTGGACTTCAAGCCTAAGGCAATGCTCTAATAAGATGAAGTTTTATTGATCTCAGTAAAGAGTAAATATGTTTTCCATATGGAAGAGATTCAAATCATCGAAGGCCAGAGGACAAATAAACTTAACTGCAGGAAGAGGCCATGTGAGGCAGCTCTTGAGCTTCTGGCTGACAACTGGCATTAGACTTGTCAGCCAAGAGAATGAGCAACTGTGGAAGTAGATCCTCCAGCCTGAACTGAGCCACCTTAACTGACAGCACTGCAAAGATCATTTCAACCCAGATTGCATGATTATGGACAAACATGATTGTTGTTTTAACCCAGTAAATTTTAGAGTAGTTTCTTATGCAACAAGAGATAGTTAAAATGTTTGTGTGTGGCACAAAGAGAGATTAGAGTCTATTCTTAAACTACCATCTCATCCTTTTCCGTAGCTTGACTCCTGGAATTCCTACTATGGTTTGCTCATTTGAGTTTTTCTAGAAAACACAGCCCCAGTTTTCTTTCCACATTCATCTTCTTTCCCCTCTTCTACTCAGTATTCATCACTTCTTATGACAACCAGTGGATACATTCACAGTGATTAATTCATTTTTTTCTGCTTTCATGTACTGTACCCAGCATTCAATTTTAAAATCGTATTCTCACAGATACCACTGAAGTAAACCCTACTGAGTAGTGCTGGAGTCTGACTGGAAGGGATGGGGTTCGGAAATCTTCGCAGCCTCTCAGTTCCCTCTGCTCACTTTCCTAGACTCAGAGAATGCGTAAATGGTGCTCACCGGTGGTCATGTAGTACCTGCAGGGTACAGGTACGTCTGGACTCTACCTGTCCAACCATCTATAGTCGTAGACAACCAGGAAATTATTTTGCTCATATTACTTTATTTTAAAGCCTACCAAACTTTCCATTTTCCTTTAAAGTCAAATGGTCAAGTCATTAATATTTTATTTGGGGGGATTACATTTGATACAGGTAAGATTTTATTTTGGGAGCAATTGTAAGATATTCAAAGGAGTAAGATAAATTCTTCACCTTTGGAAAATGTCAAGGCTAAGTTAATATTCCTCTTGCCTTTGAAATATGGCTCTATCTTTTCTTCTAATGATAAATCTAAATATTCAATATGTGATATATTACAGCATTGAACATTCCTATGGTCTACTTAGTTACATTCATTTATTCACTTGTACATATGTCTGTCCATCTGTCAATTAGTCATACTCTTTTTTTTTTCTGAATAGCTCTATACTAAGGATTGAAATAAACACACAAAATAAAAAGTAAGTGTCCTGACTTTCATGGATTAAGAAAAGGCCACTTGGAGAAATAGGTGGTTCTTGAACTTGATTACTTTATATTTAAGCAATTACTAAAAGGTTTTAAAAAAATAAACATATTTAAATAATATTTCTGGCCGGGCGCGGTGGCTCAAGCCTGTAATCCCAGCACTTTGGGAGGCCGAGGCGGGTGGATCGCGAGGTCAGGAGATCGAGACCATCCTGGTCAACATGGTGAAACCCCGTCTCTACTAAAGATACAAAAAATTAGCTGGGCATGGTGGCGCGTGCCTGTAATCCCAGCTACTCGGGAGGCTGAGGCAGGAGAATTGCCTGAACCCAGGAGGCGGAGGTTGCGGTGAGCCGAGATCGTGCCATTGCACTCCAGTCTGGGAAACAAGAGCGAAACTCTGTCTCAAAAAAAAAAAATAAAATAAAATGATATTTCTGACACATTGTAGAGTTCTCTGCAAGTTTGTTGAAAGCCCAGTGAATGAATAAATGAGATGAATAAATGAAGTATTATATGAGTGCTTACCTAAAACCTAGGAAGATCAAAGGATTCTAAGGAAATTCTATTTTCTAGATTGGGGCATGTTTTGCCAAGTGCTGGAAATATTACATAATGAGATAATGTAAAATATCTCATTATATAATATTAAAAGAATGACAGGGCAATTCATACTTATTTTTTGTGTATTTCACTATCTGTTGCTGTAAGACTAACTCACTTTTACAAATGAAAGTTGGAAGAGGTAGCAAAAAACATTGTAGGGAAAAAGAAAATCTAAAACAAATCTTGTACATGGGAACACCAACATTTACATCTTTCGTTCTCCTGTTTTCTTGTACGTTGTGCAAGGTCCTGCCTAAAAATCAATTAAAGGGCAACTGTCAAATGACAGCTTAAAACTAATCTTTTCTGCACTGCTTCTGGGATGTGCAACTGTGTAGTTTAAAAAAAGACACATTTAATCATCTCCTTATCTGGTTAATTTACATTATCTTGTTACATAATATTAAAAGAACGACAGGGCAGTTCATACTTATTTTCTGTGTATTTCACTATCTGTTGCTCTAGGACTAACTCACTTTTACAAATGAAAGTTGGAAGAGGTAGCAAAAAACATTGCAGGGGAAAAGAAAATCTAAAACACGACTTCATGTGTCTTACAGAATAATTTGTTTTCTAAACTTTAAATTCTATTTTCTATTTTATATGTTATTTTAACATTTCAAATTTGTGTCTAACCTCACGTGTAATAATTCACTGTAGGTTCACTCTAATTATAGTCCCAGTTTCTATTTTTCTGTCATATAAACTCAACATACATTTTTATGTGGCTCTGCATCAGTGCATGAGATAAAATATTTGAATAGCAACTGATGTTGTGTGTGCTTTTCACCCCAGGAGATTTCTCTCAAGAAAAGCAATGGCCAGGATGTCTCCGTGTTTCTCTATCAGTATTCACGCAGCTTTTATTTATGGCTTCATTTGAATCCTCGGGTATAAGAATTGGAGCCTTAAATGTTTACATTATACAAAATGGCCAAGAAAGGGAAAGGGGGGAAAAAGAATGTAGAAATAAGATTTTAAAATATGATTGCTGCCCTGATGTGAAGAAATTAGCTGCAAAACTGTAGCCAAAATTAACATGTGTGCATTTGTGTGTATACATTTGTGCGTTGCAACCTCTTTGTTGAATCGTAATCAATACCATTCTCAGAAAAGCTTATTAGCAAGAATGCCTATTCCACTTTGACACTTCAATTGAGATTTTTTTTTAATTTGCAGACTTGGTGCATATGGGTATATGTATACATGATCACTTATTAAAAGACACATATTTGATTATGTTTCTTTATTAATAAAGTAACTTCACTGTCTGAAAACCACAAGATAAGTCAAGACCATTCCCCTCTCTCTTACAACCAGCTTTTGGAACTGTTCTGAATAATCTGAAGCTCTGTTCAGCTTGCAGCCAGATGTGAACCATCACGGCTTGACACGGAGTACAAATAACACCTACTCCAGCCATTACTCTTAAATGGGACCTCTGCTCTCGATGGAGGCTGAGATTGCTCTGGCTTGTGTAACTTACACATGGACAGTAGTAGGCACAGAATCAGAAGGAGGTCAGAGTGTTCAGGCTGCACGCTGGAGGCTGCTCTGCTCTGGCCATCTCCCAAATGAGAGTGGTCTGTTTTAAAGTGAAGCGAGGTCCCAGGCCACAGTTCAACCTGAAGGACTCCGTAGGCTAATGTATTTGGCAGACCCAGACCCATTAAAACAAAACAAAATAAAAAATAAAGTGAAGAAGGGTACAAGCCTACTTTGAAACCTAAATGGCCATTCACTTTCATTTTGGAAACGCTTTGGAAGTCTTCTAACCATCCTAGGCTAAACTGTTTATGGTTCATGGTGTTAGAGAAAATGGAGTCTTGACATTCTGACCTTGCATGAACCTGAGATATCGAAGAGAATGAAAAAGTCTGGAGAGCGGAAGTGTTATTCCCTTAGCAACCTGCTATGTTTAATGGTCGTGGTCAGAGTTTATCAAGATCCTGGGATTGTGCTTCTAAAATGAACCTAACAACTCTTAATTCCATGTAGTATTGATTGGCTTTGTTTCTGCTGCATGAGTCTTTTTTAAAATTTTATTTTTAAAGATAGGTTGCAATCATCGCTTCCTCCTGGATGTTCAGTACTTGTTGTGAAGCATAACAGCAGGTTCCACCTGCAGAGAAGGCCCCTGCTGAGTTAATGCTCAAGTCCAAGGCATCTGAGCTATAGAAATCAGGAAAACAGGCAGTCTTCCATTATGCTTCATTCCTTAATTATTTCTTTTTTTTGTTTACTTTTGCATTTTTCTTGAATGTTGTTTTTGTCCAAAGTGAGACTGTCTTATTTTAAATCTTCGTATTGAATTGATTCTCTCAGAGAAATATATGAAATGTTGGCACCTAACAGGGTAAAAATAAACATGGGCCACAAATTGCGGTTTGTACTAGTGAAGTCCATGGTTCAATGACTAGAAAAGGAAAGCAAAGGGGAGCGCAATGTATTCTTTAAAGGAGTCCTAGGTTGCATCAGAAGATGAAAAATGCATAAAAAATTTCCTGCCATGAAGGATCATTTAGAAGTGAAAAGCGAAAAATGGAGGAAGGAAAAAAATGCTGTCACATTACTGAAATAGAAAAAACTCTCAGTGTCAACTCTGGCTCCACTGAGTACTTGTTGCTGTGAGGCTGTCAGACTCTGTTATTCATGGCCTATGTGAAGCCTACATCTCACTGACGGCCACTAGTTAAATCAAATTAAATTGGGCCACCTTGGCTCCTAGAGCTGTGAATAGACCCACCCTCATTTGTTTTGCTTATGGGGAAAATCACCTGTGATAAGTATGCTCTGTGAGAAGGGTACTAGATTTCCCTTGAAAATAATCTTTATGTATTGAAACTTTCAGAAAGGCAGAGTTGCTGAACATAAATGATCTAGGAAATGATCAGATGCGATATAAACATCAAGAATGCTGATCCAAATGTACATGCATGTTGAAAAAAAATCTAAAAAGTGAAATTATTTTGTTAATGCCGTTACATATTTGAAGGTGCACAGACCTCAAATGAAGATCTTGAATTTTTACATGTTGTAGAAATATTTTTAACGAGGCACAGATCAAGATACAGAACCCTTTTTGTTCCTTAGGAGGCTTGCAGCTCACATAGGGAGCCATTATTCTGTATCACACAAATAAAAGATATGGAGTTTACGTATTTGTACTTAATGTCTTTTACTCGTCATATGTCTGTAAAATTCATCCCAGTTGTTATGTATACAAGTAGTTCATTCTTTTGTAGTTATATAAGCTAAATTACATATGTATATGAAATCTATTTATTATATCTCCATATGGGATATATGTGTATCTATTCCAGTAGTTCATTCTTTTATAGGTATATAAATTAAATTATATATACATACATGTAATTTATTATATCCCCATATTGGAATATATATGATCTAGTCCAGTAGTTCATTCTTTTGTATATATATATAAATTGATATATGTATAATTTATATTTATATATTCCAGTATGGGTCTATGACAAATACAGCTGCTATGAACACTACTGTGTATACCCTTTGGAGGACAAAGCCCTCATTTTGGACAGGTACATACCCAATAGTGGAATTGCAGGTTACAGAGTACATTGATTTATTAGGTGCTGCCAAATAGTTTTCCAAAGTCCTCATACCAATTAACACTCTCAACGGCAGTTCAAGACTTTGCTCCACGATCTCCCCAACACTCTATATTCTTAATTTTAGCCATGCTGCTACTTAATTAATATTTTTCTGATGAATAGTCATGTTGAGCATCTTTTTGTATGTCTATTGCCTCAATTGTTTTTAAAATATAAAATTTGGGAGTACCTGATTTGAATCTGTATCCATGACCAAATCTCACAACAAATGTTAACCCCCCAGAGTTGGAGCTGGGGGTAGGTTGGATCACGGGAGTGAATTTCTCATAAATGGTTTCACACCATCCCCTTTGTGCTGCTCTCAGGAGAATGAGTGTGATCTGGTTGTTTGAAAGTGTGTAGGAACTCCCCACTCACTCTCTCGACCCTGCTTTTACTCTGTGAACCACTTGCTCCCACTTTGATTTCCACCATGAGTAAAAGCCACCTGAAGCCTCCCTAGAAGCAGATGCCACCATGCTTCCTGTACAGCCTGCAGAACTGTGGGCAAATTAAGCCTCTGTTCTTTATATGTTACCCAGTCTAAGGTATTTCTTTTTTGCTTTTTCTTTTTTGTTGTTATTGTTGTTGGTTTTTTGAGATGGAGTCTTGCATTGTCACCCCGGCTGGAGTCCAGTGGCACAATCTCGGCTCACTGCAAACTCTGCCTCCTGGGTTCAAGGGAGTCTCCTGCCTCAGCCTTCCAAGTAGCTGGGATTACAGGTGTATGCCACTACGCCCAGCTATTTTTTTTGTATTTTTAGTAGAGACAGGGTTTCACAATGTTAGCCAGGATGGTCTCCATCTCCTGACCTCATGATCTGCCTGCTTTGGCCTCCCAAAGTGCTGGGATTACAGGCATGAGCCACCGCACCTGGCCAAGTATTTCTTTATAGCAGTGCAAATATGAACTAACATAGAAGTTCAGCCTAAAAATTTACTCCAAGAGGCTTGGGGATCATATAAGCTTCTTGGCAGTGAAAACGAAGGTGAGCAAACAAAACTAATGTTTATTTAGTGCCTATCGTGTTGTGAGAACTTTACGTATGCCGTATCGATTCTTTTAACAGCCATACGTGGTATTTTTAATGGATCTAAAATTCTTATGTTTATGAATACAGTTCATTCAGTTTGCTAATCTCTCTTCTGTATGCTGATGTGCTTTGATTCTCCATTATCCTCATATAAGTTGGAGTTTAGTGTGTTTCCTTATTTATGAAAAATAATGGTTATTGCTATGGCTTCTTGATAATATTTCCTTAACCTTTTAGCAATCTAACACCATCAGGTAGAATAGTCTTCTGTATGGTTTTTGGTTTTTGAATTTTCACAATAAGTCTCTATTACCTTCGGGAAAAAAACCAGTAGTGTTATTTCCATTTTAGGACCAAAACAATCCCTTCTTCCTCCTGGTTAAATGAGAAACCAGGTTCTTGCCTTTTCAAATTGTTTTATGAGAGAGTAATCAATGACCTATTTGCTCTGTTACTTATTTTCAAAGGCATCTTGGTTTCCAGCTTTAAATTAATAGTCCTCACTCTCAAGGAATCAAATATCTTCACTATCTTTTTTTTTTTTTTTTTTGAGACAGAGTTTCGCTCCTGTTACCCAGGCTGGAGTGCAATGGCGCCATCTCAGCTCACCGCAACCTCCGCCTCCTGGGTTCAGGCAATTCTCCTGCCTCAGCCTCCTGAGTAGCTGGCATTACAGGCACGCGCCACTGTGCCCAGCTAATTTTTTTTTTTTTTTTTTTTTGTATTTTTAGTAGAGACGGGGTTTCACCATGTTGACCAGGATGGTCTCGTTCTCTTGACCTTGTGATCCACCCGCCTCGGCCTCCCAAAGTGCTGGGATTACAGGCTTGAGCCACCGCGCCCGGCCCACTATCCTTTTTAATTTCAGCAATTCTCCCTTATCTCAGGTTTTCCTTTTATAGAAAAAATTCTTATATTTATACATAGTCCCATTGACATAATTACCCTGTTTAAGCAAAAGTAGATATAGCCTGGCGCAATGTCTCATGCCTATAATCCCAGCACTTTGGGAGGCCAAGGTGGGTGGATCATGAGGTCAAGGGATCGAGACCATCCTGGTCAACATGGTGAAACCCCCTCTCTACTAAAAATACAAAAATTAGCTGGGCGTGGTGTCGCACGCCTGTAGTCCCAGCTACTCAGGAGGCTGAGGCAGGAGAATTGCTTGAACCCAGGAGGCGGAGGTTGCAGTGAGCCGAGATTGTGCCATTGCACTCCAGCCTGTGTAACAAGAGTGAAACTGTCTCTCTCAAAAAAAAAAAGAGAGAGAGAGAGAAGAAAAAGTGGATATAAAATAACTAGAGAAGAGTTATTTTCCCGTCATTTTCCTAACCTCACAAACAGGTTTATGTGGTACCTTAGGAGGGAGTGTGTAAGTTTGTTGGTGATGTCACTGATGTTATTATTGGATAAGAAATTTCGTGCTTCTCTATTTTCTCTTCTTCTCTTGCCCCTACAACACAACACAAAACAAAACAAAACCCCAAAACCCAAAGGAAGGGAAAATTTTACTAAAAAAAAAGGCAATTATATATTTTTTAAAAAGATTAAAATACACACTGAATATTAACCAAAGACTTTCCTGTATGGTTCTAATGAATGAAGGTGAAGGTACGCTGGCTAGGTCAAGTCAATATATGGAAGTCTATGCTTTCAATATTTTACAAAGCTGGGTAAATAACAGACACTCAAACATCCCTGTTGGATTCATCATATTTTTCCCCATCCTCATGCTTTTAAATATCAGTGTTGTCTCAGTATGCTTGCTTATCTTGTGTCTAAACAAAGGCCTGTTTATTTTTGGTATTGATTCTTTTTACAGCAAAACTAAAAACATCTTTCTTGAACCATCGTAATAAACCACTTCAACTTCTAAAACATGCTAGGTCCAGATCACTCTTCAATGTCTTCATTAAGGCTGAATACATTATCCCTAAGTGTCACCAGAAGCAAATGCATTAACTTCTGAGTCCCCTTGGATAACATAAGATGACATGGCGTAACTCCAGCCTGCCCACATTATATATTTCAATTTTGGTATATTTTTGTCTCCATTTTTCTACGTGGTATAATATTCAGTGGTTGGAGGTGTTCATGCAATTTTAAATCCACATTTTGCCACACATTTGAGTAGATTATTGCAAGTGAGTTAGTTGAGAAAAGGCCTACGGATTTAATATAAATGTGCTATCTTGTATTTGGCAATGACAGTTGTATATTTGGATAGGCAAGAGGGCTGGCTGCCAGCTCTCCACGGAGGTAGCAATTTCTGATGCTTTCCCCCAGTCTGTTTATTTTGACCTTAAAGTAACTTTTTTAAGTTAGAGTCAGCAATAAATTTCTGTTATAGAATTCAAAACACTCACCTACGTTTTTGGAGTAACGATGTTTGTCTAGTGGAAGTTGGAATAATTCAGCTTAGTTGTCTACAAACCAATCTCATCTGAAAAGACTGAACTGGATTTTCATTAAGAGTAGGAGCCAGGGGCATCAAGGGTGGATGGGTAGTCGGGGGGGGGGGCGGGGAAGCAGAACGAAACCAAACCCAAGAGGTCAGGGAGAATGTGGGTGGGACAGTGATCAGGGGTTTGGTTGGAGATGCTACTCGGTGCATGGAGAATGATGTTTCTCAGCTGTTGTTTTAGATATCTATGAATGGCTATTCTGAGATTTATATGAGGGCCGAACAGGATATGACTGTGTGTGACGAAGATGTGACTTCCCAGGAAAAGCAACCAAACAAGAAAAGGACATGATAGAAAGGCATGACCTTCATTTAGAGGACAGTTCCTATATTCCTGCAGATTTGAAGTCTTCGGCTGTGAAGGTGAGCATACAAGGCTGAAGTAAAGGACATGTGATTGTAACCAGTATCTCTTGTTTAACTTTGAAATTCATTGTGTAGATGAGTGAGATACAATACTTTCCGCTGAAGATGCATCTCACATGGCAGCATACTCACAAATGTGACTGCAGGCTGCAGAAATCAGAGGGAGGAAGACCATGAAGGACTAATAGAAATGAAGTGCAATTGGAAGGAGAATCATGCCTCCCATCTCTTTAGTTTTGACCAGAACCAAGGTTGAAAACGAAGTGTGAAATATTTGGAATATTTAAGAATCCATTGAAAATGAGAGACAACTACCTAATAAATAATAAACAAATATTTCCCTTCTCCCAAAACCCACAAAGACGTTCTGATTGTGAGTACCAGAATGGCTCCAGGTGCCCATTTGGAAATACTTTCTCATCCTTATTTATCCATTGATTCAATAAACATTGTTTGGGAACTTGCTACTGCCAATGTCTGTGCTTGTTATGGAAGTAGAGAGATGAGTAAGATAGCGTTTGTTGCATTTTACAGTTCACATTTTGCTGGGAGAGATAGATACCTGCCATTACTAGAGCTGTGCACATATTATGGGAACGCTAAAAAGTTTTACGTAGGAGACAAAGTAGCAAGAAGAGCAGTGTTAAAATTTTATGGCTATGTAAGAGTCAGGCCAATGAAAGAACAAGAGAGTGAGGGAGGATATTCCAGGAAACAGGCACTCATTGTGGGAAGGCTAAGAGATTTTTTTTTAAGGTATAGCATAAGCTGTTTTCTTTAATTCTTATAAAAAGTTTCACATTTGTACCTTTGTTAGGTGGGAAGATATAAATTAAACTGAAAAGACAGGCAATGGTCAGATAATGGCATGCATACCTTTTCCTGCTAAAGACTTGATAACTAGAATATAGGACCTAGCGAATGGTATAGGCAAAGGGGAGTCACTGAAGGGCTTTAACAAGGGAAGTTGATGGAATTTAAGTACTTGATATGATTTGGCTGTGTCCTCACCCAAATCTCATCTTGAGATGTAATCTCCATAATCCTCACCTTGTCATGGGAGGGACCCAGTGGGAGGTAATTGAAACATGGTGGTGGTTTCCTTCATACTGTTCTCATGATGGTGAGTGAGTTCTTTTGAGATACAATGGTTTTACAAGTATCTGGCATTTCCCCCGTTGGCACTTTTTTTCTCTCCTCCACCCTTAGAAGAGGTACCTTTCATCATGATTGTGAGCTTCCTAAGGCCTCCCCAGCCTTGCGGAACTGTGAGTCAATTAAACCTCTTAAATTTTTAAATTATCCAGTCTCAGGTATTTCTTCATAGCAACTTGAGAATGGACTGATATGGCACTATATTAAACACTTGCTTTTAGTCTGCTTTAAGTGATTAACTTAAGGCAATGGCTCCCATGCTTATCTGCACATTAGAATCCGCTGGGATCTCCTGAAAATTCCAAAACCCAGACCACATCTCCCAAGCCATTTAAGTTATGTTTTCTTGAGATATATGCTGAGAACCAATGGCTTAACAAATAGTTTAAAAGGGAGTGTTTTTTGGAGCAGATGAAATTGACTTGAGAAGGGTGTGCCAGTTCATTTATTTTTCTTGCATATACTTTTTTCATAACTCTTAACTTCCTAGTTTTTAAGTGACAGAGAATGGTTGTTGAAACAGGATCAAGATTTCTTAACAAGATAAAAATCTAGTCAGTTTTGTTCACTCCTTAGGCAGTTTCTGTCTGGCTGGTATAAGTAGGAGATTGGGCGGAAAGGATGATTTTCCAAAGACTACATCTTCGGGTTCATAAATTTTTCTTTATTTTTTTCCCATAGAATCATGCCCCTTAGCAATGTTTTTATTATAGCACAATATATTTGTACAATATTTATACTTAAAGAACAAATAGTATTCATTTTGACTGTGATGTAGTGACATGTCTAAAGAGGCATTATATACCACATGCATCAATGATAGGAAATACACTACTTCCTTGCTACTCAGTTCAGTTAGGGACCACATCCACATAAAATGAGCTTTTCTGTTAAATCCTGGGTCACACCTTTTCCCACTACACTGGATCAAAACAGAGATTTTTTTTTCTTTTTTTTTGCCTTTTCTTGGATGTTGAAGAGACAGATTTTTAATTTTCCCTTTCAGTTACAAAATTCTATTTGGTTAAAAACAAAATACAACAGTTGCAAACTGTAAACTCTTACTAGTCTAGCTAGTGACCCGTACAGAAGTTCAACTGAGATACAGGATAAAGACTGTAGTTCCACGTGCCACGTCCAGATATGGTAAATTTAACATGTTGCTCAGAAGTCTTAATTTTAAACAAATATCTGTTCATTCTGATATGATCAGTGTGTTGTCACTTTTTTTTTTCTTGAGACAGGGTCTCGCTCTGTCACTCAGGCTGGGGTGCAGAAATGGTCATGGCACACTGCAGTCTGGAACTCCCTGGCTCAGGCAGTCCTCTCACCTCAGCTTCCCAAGTACCTGGCACTGCAAGTGTGCCCCATCACACCTGGCTAATTTTTGTATTTTTTGTAGAGACGGGATTTCACCATGTTGCCCAGGCTGGTCTTGAACTCCTGGGCTCAAGCAATGCTTCCACTTCAGCCTCCTAAAGTGCTGGGATTACAGGCATGAGCCAATGCACCTGTCTTGTCACTTTTATGAACATTGACTTTGGCAATAATGATGAAAAGAGAAATAAGGAAATAAAATATGCCTTGAAAGTGTTTTGAACCAACACTTTTTTTTGTAGCTTCCATATTTGTTTGTTATGAGACATTGTGCTAAATTTGAGTGGTTTTATCCCATCAGAAATCCTAAGAAAAATATTGATGGTGGTTCTTCTAATTAGGGTCTCCTTTTCTTTTTTTTTTCCCTTTCATGAAATGTTTGCTTTTCTCTCATACCCATACTGTATTTGTTGGTGCTGTCGATTCTCTTCATTCTTTATCTTTGTTCCCTGTCCTTAATCCAATTTTCTCACTTTTCTTTCTAACTCCCTCCCTTCCTTTCTTCCTTTGCGTTCTGTCTTCTCTTCCTCCTTTCCTTTTTTCTTCTCTTTCTTTTTTGATTACTTTCCTGGGGATCAGCCATTAGGGGCTCTATCTGGTCCACCCAGCCATGCTGTCAATAGAGCCAGGTGAAATTTCCTGGATCCTCCATCCAGCCAGTAGGAACTCCGTTCCGCAGGCCGCAGGCTGCCGGGGAAATGAATGTTGGACAGGAAACCCCGTGATCCAGGCTTGCTGTAACATTTAGCAACAGGATGCTCTTGAACAACACCCATTTTAAAGTATAGTTTCCTCTACGGAGATTTGGAAAAGCTAATATCTATTCTGCCTACTTCATGAAGTTATAATGTAAACACGTGAAACTACTATATGTCAAAATAAACTGGAAATCTCGAAAGCCTCAAAAATACCCAAGGCAGTGGTTCTCAGTTTTAGCTTGCATCAGACTCACCTGGAGGACTTGTTAAAGCACAGCTTGCTGGACCTCAGTCCCAGCATCTCTTCCTCACTGGGTCTGTGGAACCCGGGGATTTTCATGTTAATGCTGCTGATGGCGGTATCATTGGCTTGAGAACATCGGTCTAAGGCACTGTTATTAAATGATCTAATCTCTCAGTTTGCATCTGCTCTCTGTGATTCCCTCCAGACCTAAAATTTGGAGTTGCCATTAGGAACACAGAAGTGCTAAGAGGAATTTGAAATGACCAGGAGCATAGGTCTCCAGAAAGTGCCTACCAAATAGAAGCTAGGAGGAGCTGAAAACAGATTTCACCTGAGGGAGCTCCACACATTTCTAAAAATTATATTTTAAACCTTGTGTTTCCTTGGATGAGGAGTTAATTTACTAGGCTATGAAAGTAGTCAGTATTATCTTTATACTGAAGGCTGAGAAGGGACGACTGAGAGAGGGCCTCTCGCATGCCTCCCTGCTGCCTGCGTGTTTCATGGCACAGTTCTGGTTTACTCTAAAGAAGAGGAACAGGACACTACCAGCTTCAAAGCAAATTTTCTGTGTTTTAAATGGCAATGCAGAGAGCATACTAGATCATTTTAGCTGGAAAATCAAAATATGCTGTGACACAGCTATAAAACTCTTTGCTCTGAAGCCAATATCATTCTGGCTGATGGCTATTAGACCTCACAAAAGGAGGTTAATGAATGAAACAAACCAGTTGTAAAATGGTCTGAAGGCAGTCTGGTGTGTTGTGTCAAGTTTTGAGGTGCCAAATGAGAGTACATCTACCCAAAATGAGGGGAAGCTGACTGGATGGCAGAGAAACTCAGAATGCCTGTAGATTTGTATCTAAATCTGGCTTCCACGGCATTTCCACGTGTAGTATGTGTGCTTGACCAAACGTCAGAACAATCAGGCCTTTGAAGGAATGATGGGTCAGCCTAATTGGTCTTTCCCAAGCAGTTGCACATACTGTTAAATTAAAAAGAAAAGATGGGTCAGCTTAAAGCCATTCACATGACTTGGATTAGCTGTCAAGGTCCCACAAAGGCCAAAGCCAGGAATCCCTGCTCACTGTTTCTTCAGGGTGCAAGGATGGGGCCGGCTGGCAGCATAGCTCTTGGTTGCCCTCTGCAGGGACAAACATCCAAAGCTTTTTGTCTGGGGAAAGACTCAAGAAAATTGCAGGCCTTGGAAAGATGGATGGGCTTGAGGCAGTAAATTTCAAGGCATGTCTGGCTCTTTAAGGGCCTATCCAGTGTGGGTGATTTAACAAGCAGGCAATATTTTCAGGAACCGAGTTTAGTGCTTCAGATGTACAGGGGATTTGCTGACTTGAGGAAATGGAGTAATTCGGGTCTGGGACAAATAGAAGAATATGAGAATTATTTTTTTCTTCCCCCTTCATTGGAAGGTTACAGCTTGTGTGTGGCAGAATGGGGGTGGTGGTGCTCTTATGATAAAACAAAAAATAATACAAAACGGTATACACACACACAACTCTTGTTTTTGTGTATTTAGTACTGATGTCAGTGGAACTAATGAAAAGCAGATTGGTCACAGCAACATAGAAAATCAATTCTCAAGGTTTTTCTTCTTCCAGTTTTTGATAGTACATTGCTCTCATCTGTTACGTGAGGGTCTCAAAGTGATTTTCAAATGAGTCGGTCTTTAAAGGAGAAATGAAGACACCGAAGACACTTACTCTGGGTCATACACAATAATAAAAAGGAACCTCTTTCTTCCAGTGAATGCTTTCTGTGGCCTTCAGTGCCAAGGCTGACATGAAAGAACTTTATAATTCTCTTCCATGGGGCTCCTTCCGGGTAATAGAAGTCATCAGCTGAAAACTGAGATATGCACATTATAGGTGCATTCATAAATTAATATTGATCATTCCTCAAATATTTTATGACTTCATGGTGACCTAATGCTTTGTCATTTCCTCATATATTAGCAGGATTTAGAACTAGTAAATGTGGCTATGTAACTACTTATTCAAAGATAGAGGATGGATTAAGTCTCCAGTTTATTACTAAAGAATACACGTTTCTCCTAGATACATTTGCATTAACATATGTTGAGGAAGTATATGGAGGAGACCCTATATAGTATTAGGGAATAGGGTATAAATGATCCCTAAACAGAAGTATATGGAGGAGACCCTATATAGTATTAGGGAATAGGGTATAAATGATCCCTAAACAGAAGCCTACACTTTTGCTATTTCCCTTTGTTGGAGACAGACGAAAGCATGCTCAGTCATTTTGGGTGAAAACGCAGTAAGAAATATTGGCGCAGTGAAGGTAGCATAAATGCCCTTTAGCTGGCTGTTTTCCCCCCTGCACAAGCACGAGAAAGAATATAGCAGTTGAAAGACATAAAAATAAAGGGATGAGAAGCAGGCCAGTAACCACTTTGAGCCTCAGTTTCCTTGTGTACAGTAGTAAAGTTGAGTAATAGCAACATTTCAGTAAGTGTTCCACAAGAATGCAAATTCTATCGCATATAAGCTCACTTCCCCCAAAATAATTCTGTCGGGATATAGGTTTGCAGAAGACACGTTTAGTCGAACTGAACAGTCTTATTTTCCGCTGGACTTCTCAGGCGTTCGTAAGCCAGTGAGCATCAGGGGTTTCCAAGAGGTGAACATGACACACTGCTTTTAATCTTTTTGACACCACCACCGTTTTCTCCATCTTACTATGAAAACATTGATTGTGATTATTGCTAGTATGTCTTCCAGATCTCAAATTACATGAGTACGTGTTTAGAAGATAGGCTATAAAAAGAGACAGTATAAAACGGAAAATAGACGGAATGAACCATGTGCTTTGGGCCATAATAACTTTGTTTTACATTTCCATAACATCACAGCAAATAATTTTGTTCTTTGATTTTTCATGTGTTGCTTTACCAGGATAAAGAAACTGAGGGAGGAGAATAAAAAGTTGCCAGGAAGAATAGAAATGACTACATATTAACATGGCAATAAAATACATCGTAGCATCAAGTTGGTAGCATCTAGGAGATGCCGTCAGCACCATATTACTGTCTTTCAAGGCATCAAAATATCTGAATAGAAAACCCAAGCTCTTCCCTATCTTCATTTTCCACCCTGGCCATTCTCAGAAGATAGATGACCAAGCCAGGCAGGCCTGAGGCACTGAATCAATTTTGAGCCCTTACAGTTAAGAGAGAAAACATGGAGTGTTCAAAGGTGAGCCCTTAAGATTCTCAAGGAGTTAAAAAAACAAGCCCAACCTGGAAAGGTTCAGTGAGATGGGATTTATTTATTTATTTTTTTGAAGGATGGAGTAGAGTAGGGATGCCAGGCGTCTTGTGTGCCGTGTTTTTCAACAGATGGAGGTGATCGGTTAATTTCCCTTACCATCAGGGAAGGAAGGAGGGAAAGTGCTCATAGGCTGTGGTTGCAAGGATTTATTTTAAATATGGGGAATGGTTTTCTTGTTCTGGTGGTTTTGTACCATGATTGCAATTACCATTTAATTAGGTCAAAAAGGTAGTTTCCTAAAAGACACTTTACCAATACGTAACTAGTAATGTTAACCCTTTTAAAATTATTATTATGGGCCACATACCATACTGGAAACCTTTTAGGCATCATAACAGTTAATTTTCATACGCACTTTTTGAGAAATGTAATTTTATCAATAATTTGTAGATGTATAAAATACAGTTTCTAGATATTGACTAACATCAATATGTAGAGGAGTCCGTTTTCAAACCCAGATCTGCCTGACTTCAAAAGCCACGCACTTGACCACCCCGATGTACAGTTTCTCTCTCGTTGCACCGCCTCAGTGTAGGTCAGTTAACGTTTATTTGAGTTTGTTCCTCAACAATAGCATACAATGCAGAGTAACTGCACTATAGAGATCAAAATAAATTTGAATAAAGAACTGAGTTTGCTCTTTCTTGACGCAAGCAGACAGGTGTAATCGTACTGAAGAACAGGGTCTAATGTAGTGGCTCCTTGTTTGGGAGTTGAAGTCTGGGTTCTGGGGATCTCCACTACTGCCCCTCAGCTTGCCTTGACTTGTTACGGTGATTCTTCTCCTGAAGGCAAAAGGTGTAAAGCATAATGTAATATCAAATGCGTAGGTCCTGATGAACAGGTTATGTACTAAAAGGGTCCTGGGAGCTCTATGAAAATGTGTAAGAATGGGAAGAAGTTGCCTTAGAAAGATATTGTATACATTAAGTTTCTGAAAGTCAATCTCAGCTAGGTGTGGTGGCTTATGCCTGTAATTACACTTTGGGAGGCCAAGGTAGGAGGATTTCTTGTAATCCTAGCACTTTAGGAGACCAAAGTGGGAGGACAGCTCGAGCCTGGGAGTTTGAATCCAGCCTAGGCAACATAGCAAGACCTCGCCTTTACAAAAAAATTAAAAAATTAGCCGGGCATGGTGACATGCACCTGTAGTTCTAGCTACTCCACAGGCTGAGGTGACAGGATCACTGGAGCCCGGGGTCAAGGCCGTGGTAATCCATAGTGGTGCCACTGCACTACAGCCTGGGTGACAAAGAGAACTCTCTCCCCAAAAAAAGATAAACTCAGTGTCAATGTCACCTTCTTATACAAGACCTAAGTGGCTCAATTCAAGCTGCCTATAGTTTGGCTTTGAAGGTTTACATGGATTTGTATAGAAGACTATTTGAGAATTTGATTCATGGTAGGTAATTCTGTAATAAAAAGAGAAATAAATAAGAGATGCAACATCAAAAATGTCTACATGTTCACTGTTTCGCCATAATTTATGTTAGGTAAGTTCTGTGTGTTTGAAGTGTATGTGTACACATGTGGATGAGAGCATGAATAATGTTTTGGAATGCACACACACTTAAATGGCTATTGACAAGTAGCCAGTAGTCACAGCCATTTACTAATACTCATAATTTTCTTAGTTCTCTCTGGGAAGAATCCAGCAGGCCTTCCAGGAGATGCCCCAAGAGCCTGGGTTTAGCATCAGATAGGCCTCATGGTGCAGTGTGCAGGGGTTTATTCTGAACTCGAAGTCATGACGCTTTTCCATCCTGACCTCCTTCCTTGAGTCTGCAGTTGTCCTGTGTGGAATCAGAGAAAATCCTACCATAAATCCAAGTTGGAGACTCAGGGCAAATAATTCAAAGCCTCTTGTCAAATTGAATGAGCAGCCAGAGCCAAGAAACGTTATGTGAGGATATCTGAAAATACCTGGATAAAACTGAAAGAAGGTCTGTAGGAATGACCCCAGAATGAATAAATTCTTCTGAATTCTTGCTGGGCGTATATCTGCACATCAGGGAGCCATAGTGAGGTTCCCAAAAGCATGGAATCTTCACACATCTCATTTCCATTGGCTTGCATGTGATTCTTCTCATTTCCCCTTGATCTGACTCCTGTCTCACTTGATAGAAGAATATAATGAAAAACGAAGTCTAGTGTCCTAATATTTACGATTATTCTGCTCACTTGGCACCTTGTTTGCTAGGACCCCAAAAGCTGCTCTTCATTAGGATTCGAAGCGTGTAGATTGATCACTCAAATTATTTGCAAGATCATTAGCATCTTCACATTGCTCAGAACAGGCACTGATTGTATTTGATAGGCTTCCTTCTCAGTGGTCCTAGGTTGCTACTGAAAGGTTGCACAATTCTGTTGGCCTTGTCCTGGCTACCCTCTCTCACTAGATAACTGTTTGTATCTCATTTGACCAAAAAAGTAAAATAAAAGAGGCTCTGAAGCCTACCCAGAGTCCTTCAACTTGAGCCTCCAAATTTATATCTGCAAAGGTCTCACCTTTTTTAATCTCCAAAGAGTGACCTGTGTCTTCTTTAAAACCGATGCTTCCATCTGGGCATTGAAGCCGTAACTGCCTTTTTCTTATCAGAGAACTTGCTCCAACAGCTAACCCCATTCTTCCCTACATCTCTGATTCCTCAACCTCCATTTCTCTTTTGTCTTGGCATGTACGTATGATGAAGTATCACACACACACTTTTTAAAGACCTCCTTCTTCCGCTCTGTTTTTCTCTTTCGGCCAAGCTTCCAACTTCTTTTTTGAATTGTTCCCAGTGTCTTCTCTTTCATTCACCTCATCTCAGGTTAACATGATCTGGATTATTTTCTCACTAATCACTGAAGCCATTCTTTATGAGTATCAGCATCTTCCTAGATGTCCAATCTAACACCTGCTTTTAAGCCTTAATCTGACATGACTCCTCTCTGGTGTTTGACGCCCCTTTCTTTTTGAAGCACGATTTCCCTGGTTCTGTTTTCTCATTTGTTTCCAACATTTCTGGCTCTTCCTTATTGGTCTCTAATTTCCAGGTTTTTCCTCCACTTTCTTCTAGATTTTGGAGTTATCTCAAGGTTATCTCTTTGGTTTCCTTCCTTCTCCTTCCCTTCTGGCAGCGTACTTAATCATCTCCTCCAGTCCTTTGACCTCAATAATGACACGGTAGCCATTGCCTCTTAAAATTTTATCTATATTTCTATTCTCTCTTCTGAGCTCCAGAAAGATGTATCTGATTACCTACTGGACATCACCATTTGGGCATTGTACCCATATTCCAAAACCAATAAAACGTGTTCTAAAGTTTGGGGTGTTTTTTTTACCTGGGACCAATGAGGTGAGGAACAGTGAAGAATATGTGAACCTTCCTGGGCCATATTATAGAAGTTGGAATACACAACATAGATTTGAATTTGGGACGGCTTGATCTTTGCCTTAAATGCATCAAATATGCTCTTATATAAAACAAGAAAAACCAATTACAAACAGATTGAGTGCATGTTTCTGCAACACTTATTCATCAGTTAAAACAAAACGTCAACGCAAGGTCTAAAACTGATTGGTTTACACGGTGTGTGAGCACTCGAGGGAATATGAAGGAAGCACTTGTTTTCCATTCCTTATATTTCCACACGAGAGAGAGAAGGTATACCGAACTCTCAGGAGAGGAAACTGTGATATGAAGTTCCTTTCGGTCCCTTAACAACAAATTCTCATGTCTGGAAGAAGAACTAATTTGATCACTGAATTATGGGAAAGAGCTGAGCATGATGATCTCTAAAGATCTCTCTCTCTTTTTCTCCATTTCCTTCCCTCTCTCTCTCTGTCTCCCTTCTTCTCTTCCTCCCTTTCACTTGCATCTTCCTGCCTGCAAAAAGGGTAGCATCTAATCTAGATTGCCTCTCTGAATTTCTGGGAGACATATTTTATTTAGGAAAATTATTAGGAAACCCATCAAGGGTGTTCCTTGGAGTTATTACCCAGTTCCAGATTATAGTGTTAATTAAGCTGATATTTTGACTCCACTTTTTATTTCTTTATGCTTGTCTGGTTGTTTTATAGTTTGGCAAGGGAATAGTAATGTGTTGGCACTTTGGAAATGAATAAATAACACCCCTGATCACAGAAATAAAATGTGATAAATATATTCATAAACTTGTGGGTTCAGAAGTTTCTTAAGATGCATTTTCATTTTTATCTCTTATTAAAATGTAAAAATTGTTTTTAATAGTTTTTAAAATTTTAATTATCTAAAAGGAATAGCCATCTAAAGTTATTTATATGATCTTGGTAGAAATTTTATTATGTTTTACATATTTATTGTATTCTTACATGCTAAAAATATAAAAAACCAAAATATCTAACATTGTCCTATGTAGGAAATAATACCATCAATCCTTGAAATATTATGAAAATAAGTATCTTTGATGTGGCAAACATGTAAGTGATGGAAAAATATTCTATATTAATATATTGAAAGATAATATTTTTAAGGGAACAATATTTGAAACAATATTATGCAATAATTATCAAAATTTCAAAGGCCTTTTCTGCAGAAATAGAAAAGCTGATCTTAAAATTTTTGTTGAATTTTCAAAAATCCCCCCAAATCTAAATTGTCTTGAACAGAGTTGGTGAACTCTTACTTTGTTTTTTCAAAATTTACAACAAAGTCATTAGTACTCAAAAAAAGTGTGATAATGATATAAGGCTGGACATATAGATCAATGGAATAGAACTGAGAATTTAGAAATCAGCCCATATATCTCTGACCAAATCATGTTTGACTTTGGATCAGGGTTTCAAAAGCATTCGGTGGCAAAAGAATAGTGTCTTCAACAAATGATGCTGAACAACTGTGTATCCATACAGAAAAGAATAAAGTTGGCCCCTTACCTCATACTATATATAAACATCAGCTCAAAATGGAGCTGAGACAGAAATAGAAAAGCTAAAACCATAAAAGTCTTAGAAAAAAACTTAGGGGAAAATATTCATCACCTTGTATCTGGCAATTGTTTCTTAGGTATGACACAAAAAGTAGAAGCAACAAAATATAAAATAAATTGTACTTTATCAAATTAAAACTTTTGAGCTTTAATGGACACTATCAAGGGTGTGAAAAGACAACCTACAGAATGAGAGAAAACATTTTCAAATCAAATATCCAAAAAATGTCTAGTATCTGGAGTATATAAAGAACTCTGACAACTCAATCACAAAATGGCAAACGACTGAAGAAAAAAAAGGAGCAAAATACTTTACTAGACATTTCTCTAAAGAAGATATACAAATGGCTAACAAGGACATGAAAAGATGTTCAACACAGTCATCAGAGAAATGCAAATCCAAACCACATGGGAGGCCACTTCACTCTTGCTGGGATGACTAGACTGAAAAGAAAAGAAATATATAACAAAAATTGGTGACAATGTGGAGAAACTGAAATCTTCATATATTGTTGGTGGGAATATGAAGCCGTGCATCTGCCATGAAAAACAGTGTGGCAGTCCCTCAAAAAATTAAACAGAATTACCTTATGATTAAATGATTTCGCTCCTGGGATATACCCGAAATCATTAAATCCAGGTGTTCAAGCAAGTTTTACATTAATGTCTATGGCAGCGCTATTTGTAATTACCAAAAGTGGAAAAAACTCAAAAGTCCATTAGCGGTGAATGGAAAAACAAAATTTTATGTATTATTCAACCGTAAAAGGAATGAGTTTCTGATGTATCTACACTGAAAAACCTTGACAACATTATGGTAACTGATAGAAGCGAAGCACAAGAGCCCACATATTATATCATTTCATTCATATAAAATATCCAGAATAGGCAAGTTGGTAGAAACAGAAAGATTAGTAGTTGCCAGGGGTTTGGGGTAGGAGGCATGAAAGTGACTGCTTCATAAATATAGGACTTCCTTTCAGAATAAAAAATATGGAACTAATAGGAATGATGGTTTCATAACATTGTAAATTTTTTGATGTCTCTGAATTTACCCATTAAAATGGTTAAGATGGTAAATTTTATGTTATGTGTGTTTTACCACAATAAAAATTTTAATGTGTATGAAAGGGGTTTGATGAGTCATAAAATCAGACGTGCAGGTAACTTGTTTACTTCGTTAAGGAAATATAATGAAAAGATGACTAACTCTAGTTAGGCAACGCTGAACTCTGCTACACTGTTGTTTCTTCTGTGCTTTGAGATACGAGTTGCTTTACAAATAGCTCTGGAAACAGAGGGAGTACAAGGAATAGAGAACAGTAAAAATGTATTGAAGGTTCGTATCTTGCAATCACGGATAAATACATTACTATATAAAAATGTGAATTGTCAGACTCTCTTTGAAGTGTTCTTTTAGCTGTCATCTCAATATTTATGCTCTAGTATGAAAATAAAGCCTTTTGTCATTTCCTAGGGCCAGTTTTGTATATGTGTGCTTTGAAGAAGAAGGGGGCAAGAGCTATTTGGCACAATATATAGACTTTAAAATATAGATTTCTATGCAAAAATACTTTGTATACATGAAAGAAGTCCTCTATGAAATGAATTTTTAACTCCATGCAAAGCTAAAATCTTTTATTCTTTGTAAAACACATTGAGAAGATATTTGTTTCTGACTGACCATTGATTAATACCTCCATAACTTAGTATTTTTGCAGAAACCAACTTTTTTAATGGTACAGATTGAGCTAATGTTAATCAGACTTCATCGGTTTGGCACAACCTTGCATCCAGTTCTACTCAGAGACTTCTGTAACAGCAGGTTCTTAGTAACTCCATCTTGCAAATGCACAATATATCATGTCCCAGTTACTGGCATGAATGGAGTTTTTGGGAATCGCTCCATTCTTTCAAAAATGTCTTCAATATTTCCATGTTTACTTAGTAGGCATAAGGCCTTATGTTTTCACATAAAAGTAAGCTATCTTCACTTGTTTAGCTACCATTTATGAAAGAGGCGGAAGGCAAAGGCTGTTTATGGTATTTGCCTGATATAAGTATTGGTATCTTAATCAGAGTTAGCAGGTGAATCTAGTGCAGGTATTAATATCTAATAATATGTTACTGAAATAGATGATGGAATAGGATATGCTTATATAGTATATGATGTAATGTATGTTAAATATTGTATATGTGTTTTATGAAGTAGAAAAAAAGATCTGGTGCCTCTCTTTTTGGGCAAAGGGAAGAATCAGTCCAGTAATGGTCATATCACTTGATTTAATGAACTGAAGTGAACATCTAAATGGAAATATTTGAGAAACAGTGAGGGGTTCTCACTAACGTAGACATCAGAAAAATTTCAGCTGTTGAAGCCTCCATCATTGTGAGTTCTTAAGTGAGGACAACTTGGAACAAAGGCTCCCTGAACCAAAATAAACACGTTGCATAAGTATGTTTTCAATGATTTAGACTCTGGAATTGTTTGTTACAGTAACGTAGCCTATCTTACACCGATAGAGTATATGACAGACTTAGGCTAACCAGTATCTTTAATACTATATGTAATGTATGTAGCATACATGTATTTATAAATGTATATGAAATGTCAGCAAACTATGACATATAATATAAACATATCCCTATAATGTTATTTTGATGATAATTTTCTTCTCTCCAAGAAATTAGTGTAACCCTACACTGGATTTGAGGTGCATTTGCTCTAATTTTTGTCTGAATCCTCATTTTCTCATCAAATTTGAGACAATCCATGGCTGTGTTTCTGCGTACCAGATTGTTCCATACTAGTTAACGTTAGACATATTATTTCTTGGTATAAAAGCTCACATATGAATTACAGATTTTTCTCATTTCTTAGAAATTTGGATCTATAAATTATATCTTTAATATTCTATTTAAATTACTCTAGATGTTTTCTGTTTTTAACTACCAATTTTTCAGAAATTGAAAATCCCTGGGAATATGACCTTGCTGGTATTTGTAAAAGTCAGTCAAAGAATGCTTCAAGTGGCCTTTTCACTGTCTCCTTAGGATTTGTCGTGTTCTCGCAATTTATGTTGAAAATTTCTTCCTAGAAACACCACGGCAGTAATTATATATTTACGTGTGCTATCATTTAAAAAGTATCTTTTTCAGGAATCGGGCTATTAGCTCTATTAGTTTCATACTTTGTCACCTGAAGCCAGTACCAGGCTTGCCACATAATAGGGTTTTAGTAAATATTTATTGGTAAATGTCTGAAAGAGCTTTCCGAAACTGATTTCTTCTTTGCTGAATTTTACTTGTTTTTTTTCTCTCCTCCTCTCAAGACCATTTCTGTTTACATGAGACTTTGGTGAAAACCTATGGGAGAAATAAGACATGGTTAGTTTCTGAGCTATTTTTTTTTTCTTCCACTCTACTTGACTTCATCTGGTACATAATAGGAGCATAATTAAAGCATGCATGCGATTCTGAACACAAAGCACATACAACCGTGTAAATCACTTGGTTTTTTACCTTTTTTATGATTGTGATTTATAGTGGTAATGACGAGATTGGGTGTCAGGAGGGAGTGTTGGATTTGTGATTAGAAAGTGAAACAGATGTTAAAGCCTTCATTTTAAATGATGTTTTCATTATAATAGTCCTCATTGCTCACTGATCACTTTCTATTTCACGTTTTGAAATGCTCACTGAAAAAATCTGAGTCTCTAGATAATGCCCACCCTATGAAGGTTTCACTGCAGTAGAGCACTAAAAAATGTTTCATTCATTACTCTTATAAATGGAGACCCCAAAAGACCCCATGTGTAAAGTCACAGAGACAGAAACAAATTAAAGCATTCTTTTTTTTTTCTTTTTGGATCCAAAATATTGGGTGTATAATCATGTTTACACAGTGGATACTTTTATGTTTTATAGAATTTACCTAGCTCATTATCTTGACCAAAATCCACTTTTTTTTCCAGCTAATGAAAGGAGGGAAGGAAGGAAAACTACATACTAAATCAACCTAACGCTGTTGAAAGATAAACACTGCTAGGGTAAACAAGTATATCTCAGCACTCTGGGTTTAATGGTGAAAAACGCCATTTGTGTTCTCCCTACGGTGTCCTTTAGTCAGAGTATGGGTCACATAGGTTGCTCTGATGGAGGGTACAGGGCCTTGATGTGAGAGGCCTTTGCTGACACTGACACGTGGGCAGTAGAAGGAATGTAACACTGTTGATTTTAGTTCAGTTAGGATTAACAGGAGAATGGTGTCATTAAATAGGAAAGGTTATAAAAATAGGTGGGAATATCAGAAATCACTTCAGGCCTATTGATCTCCTTTGCATCCTTCATGCTGCCCCCATCCCAACCTTTAATGTGAGGCAGTGCACACGTCTGGCTGAAGTCAGGAAAACCTTGAGTCATTGCCAGTGTGTCTAACTGGGGAGATCTGAGAAGAAATAGATGCCTGCCTTACCAGCTAAAATGAATCATGAGGGCAGGGACGATGTCTACTCCGTTTGTCACTACAGCTGCAGTACCTAACAGTTAATGGTCTATGGCAGGGGCTCCACTGATAATAATAATAATTGTTATCACACCATCTAACATGCCAGCAATGTCACTCAACGATAATAATTGTTTGTTATTATGACTGTGAGCATCAAGTCAGGTAGACCCACACTTTAGGCCCAGTCAAAACACTTAACATCTCCAGGACCCCATCCCAACTGCTTGGTGAATCTGTAGACAAACTTCTCTTGCCTTGAGGAAATGCTTTTCTGTCTGGTTTCACCAACGGAAATGATTGTCCACATCTGAATGAGCCAGTCTGTTGCTTCTTCACATGAAATGCCGCTCTTAGGAAGGAATAAACATCAGCCAGGAAACAAATGGAACTGCATATGGGAGAGGAAAGTCAGGTAATGAATTACAGAGACGCATTGAACAAATCTGCTTGGATGTGACATTAGAGTGCTGGTGTCAATAAGACGTGGGTCAACCGCATTTGATAAAGCACATGGAAAGACATAAATTTAACCTTCTAGTTTAAGAGCCTGCATAAATGTGTCGTGCGCACACACGGGCCTCTTTGATCAGTTAATGGACTCCCTACTAAAACACAGTTTCATCCCCAAATGGTTGCTAGTCAAGTTTTTCACCTTTTTCTTTACATTCCTTCACAATACCCCTTGACTTCGTGAAATCACTCTACATTCTACTTCAAAGAGAGGTGTACGTTTATTATCCCTGTTGTACATAGAAGAATAAAAAGCTTTTAAATGGAGCATTACAAATTTGCAGAGACTACATATCATTGTATAGAAGACTGATTGTGCACAAGAACAGAGCTGTAAAATCCTGTTTGCTTAAAGGCAGGTGTTTTCAGTTACAGAAATCTCTCCAATTCTGTATCTCTCCCTAGGGGTGAGTGCTCTTCTTCTGGTGATATGTCATCAAGTGACATATCCATTTTTAATTAATCAGCAGTTAAGTTTTTTAGGTAATGAGCCCCTCATTATATTTTTGTTAATGAACTTTAAGGATAAATCTCTAGTCTATAGGTGACTCAGTGATATAAACAAAGTAGTTCATGAAGCCAGTCTTGAACTTGAGAATATATTAAGGAGTCTTCGAAGTGGGGTTCCCATCCTGCTGTCCCACAGCATTATCACTGTCACTTTGTATTTAGATGTTCTCGTCGTAATGTGAGAGCAGAGAACAAGAGTAAACACGTGTGCTGACTGTCAGAGCAAGGTAAAGACCGAGGTCCTGGCTTTTCAAACCCTGCCTTTGGACTGGCAGGACGCAGGTCCGAAGAGCGGAAGAGTGATTTGTTGATGGGTTCTGAGGAGGAATGTCTGCTTAAATATGTATCACCTAGAAAGAAGAAGTAAAATTAAGAGTTATTTCTTATTCATGAATTATTTTTTGCTCCTTCTATTCCTAAGCTCTCATTTGAATTTTTGAATAATCATGATGATCAGATCTGGACAGGCAGTGTCATTTTTGCATGAGACAATCTGGTGTCTGTCTTGTTCATGTCACCTGGTGGATCAGTGCCTCTTAGTGAACGTGCTTGCCGCTGTGAAAGGTACAAGAATACGTCAGCTGGGCATCTGCAGGTGATGGCTCCAGGTGTTAGCCCATGGGAAATTGCTGAAAGTCAATGCAAATGTCAAAGCTCTAGACACTGAGTTGCAAAAGCCATGCAGGCAAGGTCATGTTTTTGATACTTGTAGCAAAAACTGAAGAGGCATTCTGAAAGCACTGCCCACTTCGTCCCAGAGGGAGAGTTGACAAAAGTTTGCTCCACGGCAGAAAAACATTCAACACACCTTAAACGTCCACTGTTCCCTAAGGGGGGAACAAAAAAGAGTTTAAAGTGTGTGTCTGGTGTGTCTGAAGGAAAACAAAACCTGCCTCTTTTATGTTGTCTGCACGTGGCAGGTAAATGAGTCTATTCTAAGCCAAGGCCTCTTTGTCTCTTGGCAACTTAACATTTATTTATTCATGCTCAGCAACAAGAAATTTCCCCCTTCCAAAATTCAAGCCATCTGGGCTATTAGCAACATAATCAATCCTAGCTAATAAATCACCCCACCCAATGTTCTTGACAACACAAATTCTGTAGTATGTTAAAACATTATAATAAATGACAACATGGTATGATCTATGAGGCCTCTTAGTGCCCTCCACTTCATCCAGCTGGGAAAATTATGGCCTTCAAAATCTTCATAATTATGAGCACTTATGTTTTCTGAGAAGACATGTAAAAATGTGTTAATTTTGTGGGATTTTAAAACCACTTACCCATGGAAGAAGCCTTCAGCTTAGCTTGACAGAAGACATTGCGATCAAAACCTCTTAATTCTTTCTGCAACCAAGCAATGAAAGAGTTAATAAAAATCAACAATTTGGATGCTGGTTAATAATGCAAATTGGTTTCTTATAGTATCAAGTAAAATGTAATTTTGGCATGGCTTATTTTACATATAGTTCTATTTCTTGGGATTATGTTTTATAGATGAGACACACTGTTCTTTGCTATGAGAATATATATATATAGTGGTTTGCAAATATTAAGCCATTAATATCTTCAGTCTCCTCAGGCAAGCAAGTTGGGAGCATTCTATTTCAAAAACTCAGAATCAATGTGCTAAGACCGTGCACACTCCCTGCAGTGGCTGCCGTGATGAAGTGTCTTGTGCAGAAATACACTCAATGACTCATTATGAATCTTCTTGATTCTTTTTTGCACCAGGTAACATTTCTAGAGAAGCCACCTAACTTATACAATAAAAATAATGTATGGTGATTCCAAACACCGGAAATGATATCCTAAGTACACATATAAAACGCCCTCAGGACACTTGTAGATTAACTCTTATCAGTAATAGAGAAGATATGAAATATTTAGAGGGAGACATAAATAGATACCTGTAAGCCATCACTAGGCACATATTATAGATGGCTTGAAAATTTGTTTTAGTCCAAGTCTGGCTTTTTCCCTGCTGTAGTAGCAGTTAGATTACTAATTATGCTGCACAGTTTTGCTGCATCAAGAAAACATTATTCAAGAAAGGGCGAAAGTCCAACTAGTGTGCAAGACACTGAAATAAACTAGGGAGAGAATTTCGAAAATATATAGACGGATGGTAGGGCTGAGAGGAAGAGGTGCTCTTGTGCAAGACTAGCAGGTATTTACATACTGAAATCAAGGTAGTTTATATGTCATATATTATTTATCATCTGCTATATACACACACTTAGGGTCATCTACAAATAAAGCCATTCTGACAGTTCAGAGCACTAAAATTCAGTACGTCAAACTAGAGGTTTTTTCCTTGAGTGACATACTGTCTAACTTTTAAAATATCTTCAAAGGATGTTTCTCAAAATAGCCTAGCTTGATTCACTCCAACATCCTTCATCACTTGTCAATCAATAAGTCATTCATTCAATCAATCGATCAATCAATCAAAACTAGGTACTCTTATAAACAACCACCCCAGAGCTTTTTTATTTCATCAACCAGTGAAATCTAGGGAGAAAAAAAGGGATTGACATGTAGTTGCTAATGTTTTATTTTCCAAACAAGAACCTAAATAACAGAGACTATCAGTACCATATGCAATCACAGGTGTTTAAAAAGACATATTATATTTTAACATCAAGAAGAAATAGAGATATCTTTTAGAACAAAGTATAGCTCTTTTCATGAATGAAGAGTTAGGACCTTCCTGATATGTATGTATACCCATACATACACAGAGTTATAAACATACATGCATACATACATGTAATTGTTATTTTATTTTATGAATTTAAGCTACAAATTATTTTTTATTTTATCAACATTTGATAGATTTTGGGGAACAGGGGAGGCCTTAGTATAATTCCAACCTGAAATAGTCTTTTATATGACCATTGGCAGATAATCTTAGTAATATGAAGGATTTCCAGTCATAATTTAATTCTAAAACATTAGCTGAAAGAGAATCTTGGATTTTGATGTGTACACCAATTATTCATTTACTGTCTTTCGGCTCCAAACCTTCTCATGTACCCTTTGTGAGGCTGATGCTGGGTCTCTGCAAAATGCATTTCTGCTTTGCCAGTTTGCTTAGCCAATAGGGGGTAATAAGAGAAGACTGCAAGGATACGGAAGAAAAAAAAGAAACTGGTGCCTTCTTAGTGATACTTCTATGAATTTGGACCCTGCTTGCTGACTGCCTGCCATAACATTAGCCTAGCAATGCATTTTCACTGGGAAGTGGCAGCTCCTTTTAGTGGAATCCAGTGGGTACTTTTGACAACATTTGCAAAACCAACTTATTGGTACCCTGCAAAGGTCTCAGCACTAGCCAGCTGGTGCCCTTTCCTCAAAGGTCTCAGTCCCAGGCTCATGAAACAATGCTTTCAAGTTTCTAAATTGTATCAATCCAATCTTTTCTTTTTGTTGCCCTGGCCTAATGGATGGAAGTTGCTTCCTGCAGTTGCTTTAGAGCAGGGTTGGCAAGTGAGTAATTTTATTTGTTAACTTGACTGGGCTAAGGGCTGCCCAGATAGCTGGTAGAACATTATTTCTGGGTTTATCTAGGAAAGTGCTTCCAGAAGAGATGAGCATTTGAATTAGTGAACTGAATAAAGAAGATCTCTTCTCACCAATGTGAATATCATCCAAACCATTGAGGGCCAAAATAGACCAAAATGGTAGAGGAAAGGCGAACTCTCTCTCCTTGAACTGGATCATCCAATTTCTTCTGCCCTTGGAAATCTGAGCTCCTGGTTCTTGAGCCTTCAGACTGCAGGACTTATAACAGCGTTCCCCCTGGTTCTCAGGCCTTTGGACTCAGAGTGAATCACACCTCTGCCTTTCCTTCAGGTCATAGGACATCTTGGCCTTTATAATCCCATGTTTCAATTCCCATAATAAATCCCCAGATCTACCTGTATCGTATTGGTTCTGAGTCTCTGGGGAACACTGACTCATAGAGCAAACTACAGCTCATAGGCTGACTCTTGCCTGCTGCCTGTGTTGCTGTAAATAAGGACCTTCTGGAACACACTCAGGCCCACTTCTTATGCCTGAGGTTGCTGTTTTCTCACTTCTGCTGTAAAATTGAGTAGTGTGAAGACTCACAAAACTAAAACTCTTTCTATTTAGCCCTTTGCAGAAAAAATTTCCTGGTCTCTGACTAAGAGTTCTCTTTACCCTTTCAGTTACCTAGTTAAAAACTTCATATCTAGTTAACTGTGTTTCAAAATGTTAAATTCTCTTTTCAAATAAATGGATGATGTTTCTGTTTTCACATAGCTATGATGTGAAAGATTCACAGATTAACAAAAAATGAACAAATAAGAGGACTGCAGAACACACCCTGGGAGAGTGAAAACAAAACAATTGTAGATGAAAAGGATCTCCCTAAAGAAGTCAGCAAATCAGCCAGACCCTGGAACTGCCACATTCCCAAGGCTAAAGGAAACAAAATGAAACAAAAATTTTACATCAGGGAAAAATGATAAATGGTCAAGAGGAACTTTTTAATTGCATACACTAAAATCAGGTCAACCTGCAGCAAGACTATGTATGAGCAAATATCATTGCCATGGAGATAGGTACCAATACCAGATCAAAAGTGAATCTTTAAAGCCAAACTGTATCTCAGGGACAGAAAAATAACTCTTAAGTCTATTTGGCATTTTCCTTCACTCTGCTCTAATAATTTTCAACAGATCATGTGAACTTTGGAAAGGTGGGCTCAAACGACCTCTCCATGCAGCTCTACATTCCTTTCTTTACATGGCAGTTTTTTTTTTTTTTTTTGGTTATAAGAAAGTAAAAAGCTATGTAAGGATGAGAAAAGAAGTCTAACTATCTACTCATTATTTTTATTCCATCTTTTGACAGGAGCATTAGTGATATAACTAGTGGGAATAGAATTTCAGCGTGATATTCCATTAGGTAACTTATTTTTGGCTGCTTGTTAAGAAGGGTTGCTTAATGCACTGTTGTAAGGACAAAATCACATTTTTCCTACCTCGTCCACAAGAAATACTTCCTTGGCTTTCAAAGGTAAATGTCAGTCACTACAGAGAGATCACAGTTTTGATTACTGTCTCTGGAGATTTTGTTAGCAACATTTCTTTTTATTGGAAATCACTTTTGTAAGACATTAAATCGTTATAATAAATATGTGGCTTCTAAATCTTAGAAGAGATGAGCCAGCTAGCCTACAAATATTTTCCACCAGAATTGGTAGATAAGTCTTTTATATTTTCTAAGAGGTTATCACTTTATACACACAAACACACACATAAACACACATGCACACCCACACACCCAGGCACACATACTTCTCAACTGAAAACAATTATTCCTCCTTAGTGTGATATTTCTTAATACATGCTTAATGTAAATTGGCAACTGCTTTGTATTTGAAGCTTGCCAGAGCCATCAATTATGAAAAAATATACATGTATGATAGGAATCTACAGTGGAAAACAAAGTAACAATTGAAGGAAGCTTTGAACATATCCTTGGTATTCAGACAATTGAAAAATGATCTAATTTAATGATAGCAAATCTGAGCTTCCTGCAAAATCCCAGAGAAAATATTTTTTATGGTATCCTTTCTGCACTAGGGCTGTTTGTATATCAGGGATTGGCATACTATGGTTGGTGGGCCAAATCTGGCCCTCTGCCTGCTTTTGTAAATAAAGTTTTATTGGAACACAGCCAAGCCCATTTGTTTACATGCTATCTATGCTGCTTTCATGCTACAATGGCAGATTTCAAATGCCAAAATATTCACTCCCTTACCCTTTTCAGAAAAAGTTTGCTCAACTCTGCTCTATATAAACCAAGTATTTTTAATTATATTATTTGACATCTAAATTTTATACTCTCTTCTCTCACTAGTCTCCAAAGAGCCAAAAATTGGAAAATATAAATGTATGTCATTTCAAGTCTCAATATATCTGCAATGAATGCATTCATTTTCACTCCATTTCTGACCTTTCTCTCTTGCTGCCTGTCTGGACATCTAGGCATCCTCATTCGCTTCCTCTCCTTCACCCCCGACACTCCTGGATGAACAAGTCTTCTCCATTAAAACTGGCCCAAGTTCCACTCCTTTTCTAGATGATGGAAATAACCTCCAGTTCACTCTACTTCCATTCCTTGTCTTCTTCAATCCATTCCCTGCATTATAAATAGAGCAGTCTTGCCAGAATGCAAATTGAATGTGTCACTTTCTTTATGCAACACCTTTATTGCTTTTCATCATCTTTAAGAGTAGTTTCTAACCTTGTGGTCACAGAACATTGGTATGAGGAGAGCCACTGTATGATAGTTTTACACACACACACACACACACACGCACAGACACACCCCTAACTGAAATTCAAGAAGTGGATTTTGAGATTAGCTGTTTTTTGTTGAATGAGACAGGATTCTAGGTTATTGTTCCGCATTCTTTTATGTGATGATCAGTCAGGTGCAGCCACAAGAGGAGATACAGGAGAGATTCAGGAAAACAAAGTTTATTATCCTCACGGGTCCTAAAAACAGGAGACGTGACACTCCTCACAGAACACATGGGGAGGTCTCACTCTGGTCAGGGGCAGAAAGCAGGAGTTAGGAAGGTCTAGGTCAGAGCCTTTATTGGGGTTCTGGAAAGAAAGGCAAAGCAGGGCGGGGTGACCATCTTAGGACTGGGTAAGTTAAATAATTTGCGTGGGCTTTATGCCATGGGCTGGTCCCGAGTTGCCTGGTACCTGGCACTGGGATGACTGACACAGAGGAATATTATCTCCTGAGGCAATTCACCAGAGATATGGCTCTGGATTGGTTAGTTTGCATTATCAAAATAAGCTCCTGTCTGAGCCCTTTACTGTCTCTAAGAACTGGCTGGCTCAGGGAAAGCAGTCGCTCCCAACCCAGAACAAAATTTATCAAAACATCATAATATACAGAAAATTAAAATGTAAACATTACAGTTATTCTTCTATCTACCCTTTCTTCTTAGGATTTAGACACATTTTTCTTAAGAAGGAGAGAATGGAATACAGTTGGAGCAAGTTCATCTGGAATTATGCATTAATCTGGATACTTGCATGGAAGCGTGGAGCAGGTCAAAACATAATTTTTTATGAGAATTGGTGATCTGCAGAAGGCATAGAATCTGCGGCTGTAATGATCTGACACATGACAACCTTCTCCACGGAATCTCCCCTCAATTCATCACGGAGTCCTTCTGCCTCTGACGATGATTTATGGCGGTTCCTTGTTGTCTCTTAGACTTTCCCACTCTGCACTTGGCCTGCTGCTTCCTCTGCCTGCAAGGCTCTTTCTCAGCTTGATGTAGTCCTATTTCTTTTTCAGAATCAGACTTAGGTAACTCCTATTCAAGGGAAGCCTTTTCTGATCTCTCCAGACAGAGTTATAGACATCCTTTCCTCTCCCCTTAAATACCTTGTACATGCCCAGATCCTTCCCTTATAACCAGTGTGCACAATATTCAATTACTATATTGTCTTCCGTCTAGAGGACCTCAATGTTACTTTTTCCCTTCTTCTTTACATCTATACTGCCCAGGACGGCGGACTGCACCTGTCATTCAGCCGTCTAGTGGTCTAGCAGTCAAATAATTACTTGCCGAATGATTGAATCTCTTTTTGCTTTCAAGAAGTCAGAGAAGATACTGATGTTTGACTCCCCTCTATCTTTTCCTCCCAAGGACTAAAACAGGGGAGAAGCTTCATTTAGACCCAAGAGTCATGAGTTGGGTGCTGTGCCTCTGAAAGCATTAAGAGATGAAGAGCCTTACTTTAAATATATAAATTCCCAAATGATGTCATTTCATTCCACAGTAGGAGAAATGTTTTGAGGTGGAAACTTTTCTAGTATTATTTGCATTCAAGTACGTCCTATGCCAGCGGTTGGTGCAGGACATGATTGGATAGAGTGTATTCTGTATGGAGAGAATGACAAATTGAGGAAGGTTCTTGGAGAATCCATAAGGTTACACACATGCCAGATATAAGCAGAAACGTTCTTCAAGAATAGGTCGGGCAGCCGTCTGCAGTAATGCACAATGCTTCGTTCTTTTTAATCCTAACCCGCCATGTGCCAAAACGCGGTGCTTAAAAAACACTCCAGCCAGCATTTTGAACCTATAGGGTTTTTAATATTTTACCAGAGGTTTGTTTTGATGTGTGGTTGTTAAATCAAGCAATTAATGATGAAAATTTCACACAACCAGTTTCCACAGTCTTTATTTTTTTAAAACTGGATTAACTAGCTATATTTTTCTTATGAAATCACAGGGTTTAATGAGAACTTATGACCTAGTAACAATGAAATAGCAGATTTTCACCTTGTAGTTACCGTCTAAAAAAAGAATTGAGGAAGTCTATTACGGAAGCAGTTGGAGAGTTTTGCCATGAGATTACCCAGTGTGACCATGAATTGTGAGTGAGAAATTGGTTTCTGGGTTTTCAACAATGGCACCGGAAATAATTAAACTTGATCAGCGACCAGAAACCAGTGAAACTGGCAACTTTAATGGGCTATTTTGCCCTCGAAAGTTTTCCTGAAAACATAGGGTAATGCCATTAGTGGTGAATTTGCCCACCTGTAACAAAAATGATTTCCTTAGGGCAGAGTAGATGTGAATGGAAACCACATCGTGATGAAGAAAAAGTCTGGGAGGATTTATGTGTGTGGTTTGGCTTGAAAGTGGGTGGCAGAGGTAAAGAAAAAAAATTAATGACCTTTACAGGGCTCTTTTTTTCCTCTAATTCTATGGAAAGAGCTGTGTTCCATGAAACTGGAATGATAAAATAAGGGCCAAAGGGAGCCATAGCAGGGGTTGTTATTAATGTGTTTTCACAGACATGGACAGTGCATATGAGATACAGTGGCGTGATTTGCACTGGAATAATATATATCATTTAAATGGTGTGTATGTATTGAAAGCTGAATGGGGAGAACAGGGTAAAGAAAGTCAAATTACAGGAGTAATTTTCAAAATCCAATAGTTGGAAAACAACCAGAGAAGTAAACCTTATTTATTTTATTTAGATGACACAAAGAGTCCAGACTTCACCATTATGCAAAATATTCATGTGACAAAACTGTGCTTGTACCTTCAAATTTATACCAAAAAAAGACAGAAATGTTTGCTTAGTGCTTACTATATTTCTGATATTGTTCTAAGAGCTTTATGAACATAAACTCATGGAACTGTCATAAACAACCCTGTGTGGTAGGACCATGGTTATCCCCCTTTCACTGCAGCCCAGAGAGGTTAAGGAATTTGTATAGGGGCACACAGCTAGTAAGCCGTGAGGCTGGGTTAAAACAGAGCCAGTCTGCCTCCTCATGCCCTGCCTTTAACCCCAGGGATAATAGACTTACTCAGAGTGAGAGTAGTGAGATATCCTGGGAATACGCAGCGTAAATTGTGCACAGTGTTGATATTAATTAAAGAAGCACCTGATTAACTTTTTATAGTGTAGCAGGAGTGGCATCCGACAAAAAAAAAAAAAACAAAAAAAAAAAACCTCTCCAACACCGAACTGAGAAAGGAAGTGGCTTCTTATTTGGCCGGGAGCCTCAGCAGGCTAATGCCTTAACCACTGAGCTCCCCAAGAAGCAGCTTCTTTCCCTTTTTAAGGGTTTGCAACTCTAAACGGGAAGCGGAGGTGCAACTGTGTTATTGCCCATTGGCCGGGCAGCTGACCTCACAGTCTTTGGCTTCAATGATTTGCTAGTTCACATAGGCAGGGAAGGGGGCTTACAGAGACAAGACAAAGGCAGCAAACCATTAATTGGCAGAGGTATTCCCAGGAGGGGGTCTGGGTGGTGTAAACCTGGAGGGCATGACCCAGTTCCGGGCTCTGGCTGCTAGTGATAACATTCTTTGCCACGCTTTCAAGGCTTATAGATAGCTTCGACGTTGGGAATCCAAAAGGGAGTTATCTTCCCAGTCCTTAGGCCTCGTTATGGCCTGGTCGGTGGTGTCACCAAGCCACTTGACTATGGATTCCAGTTCTTTGGTATTTTATCTTTCTTCACCCTCCTTCTCATGCGGAGGGAGGAGGTGGACGCCTGCAAGGAGGAAGATGGGGAGGGGGTCTCCTCTCTCAATAGCACTAAAACATTTTCTGTAGCATCCCTGCCTTACTTACCCCCCATGCCATTCACCTTTGATTCTTCTCCAGGGTGAAGAAAATAAAGGGAAAACAAGAGAAGCAACAGCAAAGTGATCCAGAATGTTTGGTGAGTTACATCTTGCTTGAGATAATATGTATTAATGTGGTGGCTCTTCTAATAGGATTGAAAAGGCTAGTGGTTTTTCACCAATTTTCTTTTTTTATTTTATCTTAAGTTCCTGGGTACCTGTGCAGGATGTGCAGATTTGTTACACAGGTAAAAGTGTGCCTATCACCCAGGTATTAAGTCCAGCACACATTAGCTATTTTTCTCGATGCTCTTTCTCCCTCTGTGCCCCCTGACAGGACCCACTGTGTGTTGTTCCCCTCCCTGTGTCTATATGTTCACATTGTTCCACTCCCACTTATCTGTGAGAACATGTGGTGCTTGGTTTTCTGTTCCCGTGTTGAGGATAATGACTTCCAGCTCCATCCATGTTTTTGCAAAAGATATAACCGCAATTTTTTTTATGGCTGCACTGCATTCCATGGTGTATATGTACCACATTTTCTTTAGCTAGTCTCCCAATGATGGGCATTTGGGTTGATTCCATGTCTTTGTTATAGCGAATATTGCTGCAGTGAATGTATGTGTGCGTGTATCTTTATGATAGAATGACTTCTATTCCCTCGTGTATTTACCCAGGAATGGGATTGCTGGGTCAGATGATATTTCCGCTTCTAGATCTTTAAGGAATCCTCACACTGTCTTCACAATCGCTGAAGTAATTTACATTCCCAGCAACAGGGTAAAAGCGTTCCCCTTTCTCCGCATCCTCACCAGCATCTGTTGTTTTTTGACTTTTTAATCATTGCCATTGAAGCTAGTGTGAGACAGTATCTCATTGTGACTTGCATTTTGACTTGCATTTCTCTAGTGATAAGTGATGTTGTGCTTTTTTTTATATGTTTGTTGGACGCATGAAGATGTCTTCTTTTGAGAAGTGTCTGTTCATGTCCTTTGACCACTTGTGAATGGGGTTGTTTGTTTTCTTATGAATTTAAGTTTCCTGTAGACTCTGGATATCAGACCTTTGTCAGATGGAGAGACTGCAAAACTTTTCTCCCATTCTGTAGGTTGTCTATTTACTCAATGATGGTTTCTTCAGTTGAATTAGATCCTATTTGTCACTTTCTGCTTTTGTTGCAATAGCTTTTGACATTTTCATCATGAAATCTTTGCCTGTGCCTATGTTCTGAATGGTATTGTCTAGATTTTCTTCTAGAGATGTACAGTTTTAGGTTTTGCATTTAAGTCTTTAATTTTTATGTAAGGTGTAAGGAAGGGGTCCAGTTTCGATTTTCTGCCTATGGCTAGTCAGTTTTCCCAGAACCATTTATTAATCCTCTCCTCATTGCTTGTTTTTTTCAGGTTTGTTGAGGATCAGATGGTTATAGATGTGTGGTCTTATTTCTGAGTTCTCTCTTCTGTTCTATTGGTCTGTGTGTCTCTTTTTGTACCAGTATCATGCTGTTTTGGTTTCTGTAGCCTTGCAGTATATTTTGAAGTCAGGTACCATGATACCTCCAGCTTTGTTCTTTTTACTTAGAGTTTTTCTTGGCTATACAGACTTTTTTTGGTTCCATATGAAATTTAAAATAGTTTTTTCTAATTCTCTTCTTTTTTTTTTGAGACAGAGTCTTGCTCTATCACCCAGGCTGGAGTGCAGTGGTACTATCTTGGCTCACTGCAATATACATCTCTCAGGTTCAAATTCTCATGCCTCAGTCTCCTGAGTAGCTGGGGTTTTAGGCATGCACCACCACACCTGGCTAATTTTTGTACTTTTAGTAAAGACATGGATTCACCATGTTGGCCGGGCTGGTCTTGAACTCCTGGCCTCAATTGATCAGCTCACCTTGGCTTCCCAAAGTGCTGGGATTACAGGCTTGAGCCACCACACCTGGCCAGTATTTTTCTAACTCTGTGAAGAATATAAATGTTAGTTTCATGTGAATAGCATTGAATCTACAAATTACTTCAGGCAGTATGGCCATTTTCATGATATTGATTTTTCCTCTCCATGAGCATGGAATATTTTTCCATTTGTTTGTGTCCTGTCTTACGTCAGTAGTTCTCTTTGCTAGAGGTCCTTCAGTTCCCTTGTTAGCTGTATTCCTAGGTATTCTATTCTTTTTGTAGCAATTGTGGATGGGAGTCCATTCATGATTTGACTTGTCTGTTGCTGCTTGTCTGCTCGTCTATTGTTGGTATATAGAAATGCTTGAGATTTATGCACATTGATTTTGTACCCTGAGACTTGGCTGAAGTTGTTTATCATCTTAAGAAACTTTTGGTCTGAGACGATGGGGTTTTCTAAATATTGGATCATGTCATCTCCAGAGACAATTTGACTCCCTCTCTTTCTATTTTAATACTCTTAATTTCTTTCTCTTGCCTGATTGCCCTGGCCAGAAATTCTAATACTACATTGAATAGGAGTGGTGAGAAAGGGCATCCTTGTCTTGTGCCAGTTTCCAAGGGGAATGCTTCTAGCTTTTGTCTGTTCAGTATGATATTGCCTGTGGCTTTGTCATAAATGGCTCTTATTACTTTGAGGTATGTTCCTTCAATATGTACTTTATTGAGAGTTTTTAGCATGAAGAAATGTTGAATTTTATCAAAGGCCTTTTCTGCATCTGTTGAGATCATCACGTGCTTTTTGTCTTTAGCTCTGTTTATGTGATGAGTTACATTTGTTGATTTGCATATGTTAAACTAGCCTTGCATCCTAGTGATGAAGCTGACTTGATCATATAAGCTTTTTGATTTGCTGTGGGATTTGGTTTGCCAGTATTTTATTGAGAATTCTGCATCAGTGTTCATCAGGGATATTGGCCTGAAGTTTTCTTTCTTTAAAAAAAAATTTTTTTTTTAAGATCTAGAGCACAAGTGCAGGAAGTGCAGGTCTGTTACATCAGTAAAATATGCCATGATGATTTCTTCTATCACAAAGTAATGTTTCTTAAACTTTTTTAAGAAGTTATCTTAGGCCCTCATCTAATTAAAGATCCTGAGAAATAAAGGTTGATGTGTATCCTTTAGCTGTGTCTGTATATGATTAAAATATTGTGTGAGTATCCTAACTGTTCACAGGATTGCAAAATTTTCGGTTACACAGAACAAGTGTGACTTCCTTCAAAATCAGTTGGAATTGATTGGGCGTTTTCTGCATATGAGGGAGAAATCTATATGATTTCACCAACATCCTCTCAGCCACCACCCAAATGACTTCACTCTCATCAAGATCAAAATATTATGACAAAAGAAGCTGTCTTTGTTGGCAACATAGACTCTTCTTCCTGTCCTGCATCTTCTCTGATGTTTTGTACACGATTTTTTTTTGAAACCAGACTCGCTGATTTGACATACGGTTGACTACACTCCAGACCTCTTTTGATCTTTAAGGGAGGCTGTCTCCTTTGTCTCAGATGGGTTCCCAGTGAGTCATTTTTAAGCCGTTTTAGACTGTAGAGTCAATTAGCTTTGTTCTCAGCCGCAGTGAGGACTGGTGTCATTCTTTGTCTATGTACCTGTAGATTCTTGAACTCTCAGATTAGCAACCTATTAGACACAGCATATATGCAAAGCCACTAAAATAAGTGGCAAAATAGAAAGCTTTGTGCAACACAACTCCTAGCTCCTATTGCAAAGTCAAAATTCTTTCCCAAGCTGTAGTATGAGCACTTGGAAAAGGAAGACACTTGCACTGTCAGAATTTCAGTAGGCAAAGAGTATCAGTGGAAATCTGTGTTCAAGCCTCCACTGAAGTAGATGCCTTCAAAGGTTGAGTAAAAGGACTAAAGATATACTCATCAAATTCCTCATTGATCTATAATGCATATCTTGCTTTCAGATATGTCTTCTGGCCCTAAAATATAGTAACATGCTGAGTGATCATATTTAAGCTGTTTCCTGGGGTCAAACGAGTGTCCAACTTCCATACTTTCCTTGTTTGTATGATAAGATATTTAGAGAGCGTAAATATAACAACGGTGGTCACTTGCAATTCAGATAAATTAATGTCTTTAAAAATAGACAAGATGCCCCAGAAAAGTTGTGCCTTGTATATTACTACTTCTTGGTAGCTCTTAAGGATTTGAGCAAAAGCATCTGAATATAAACCTTTCAGACCATTAAAGATATATCTTTAAAACTGTATAAATTTCTAACGTTTCCAAATCTCTCTCTCTCCTCCTACCGTCTCTCTGACAGTGCGGCTAATCGTCTTCTTGCTGCATAGTAATTGGAAGGGAAAAGTAATCTGTAGAGCTGACAGATCTTAATTTCCATTTCTTCTGTTTACTAACTATATGAACTTAGGTAAACTTTTTTTTTTGAGACAGAGTTTCGCTCTTGTTACCCAGGTTGGAGTGCAATGGCGCGATCTCGGCTCACCGCAACCTCCGCCTCCTGGGTTCAAGCAATTCTCCTGCCTCAGCCTCCTGAGTAGCTGGGATTACAGGCATGTGCCACCATGCCCAGCTAATTTTTTTTTTTTTTTTGTATTTTTAATAGAGACGGGGTTTCACCTTGTTGACCAGGATGGTCTTGATCTCTTGACCTCGTGATCCACCCACCTTGGCCTCCCAAAGTGCTGGGATTACAGGCTTCAGCCACCGCGCCTGGCCCGAACTTAGGTAAACTTCTTAATCAGAAGCTTGGCATATATATTTGTAAATTTTGCCTGAAAATAATTTATCAGCAAGGAATAGATAACGTATATCCTCTATATCATTTAGTACATCAAAATGCAATAACTATCAATTTCTCTTTCCCTTTCGGTTATAAATGGCAAGTAGAAGCATTATTCTTTTAAAACAGTTGGGATCTGATGTAAATAATTTGGCCATTTGTCCTTAACTAGGACAAATTCAGAAGGTCCAAGGGCAAGAGCCAGCCCACCATCAATTCTTCTGTCTTACCTTTCTTTTCTTGTCTTTGATCATTGGAGAATTGCGGCATTTCTCTTCAAAGGCAGGAAGTTTGTGCATCTGCTACACTGTGTACTTGCTCCTTACTGGATTATACAGCATTATCTAAACAAACAAGAACATACCAAGCACTTCCTCCCCATTGAGTGCACAACTGAGTCAGACTACCATTTCTTTGTAGCTTGACACACCTATAGAAAGATCAAATACCAAACCACCTTCCAGCTGCAATTCCCTAAAAAGAACTGACTCTTAGGGTGAGGCCATTTTTGTGGTGTCTGAAAGACTTTGGTTGAGTTAAAACATTCTCTAGGCTGGTAAAGAGATTAATGGCAAAGAAGGATCTGACACCTGCCCAGTTCAATTGTAAATATGTGTATTTAATATATGTATTCATATATACATACTGTATGAATTAGAATTATGTATTTTAGTATGCACAAGTTTATTACGTGTGTCATGTAATAATACATACATCATATATTAATGTGGATTTTAAAGTGCATATTATATATATATATATATATATATATATGTACACACACACTTTTCTTTTTCAAGTAAAGTATATTCTGGTAAACTAAATAATGATACTTAAGAATATCTACTTTGGTAGCTGTGATTCCTCAGTGAAATGTCTGCCTGCACAATGCTTCTCTGTTTCAGAACATGTCAGATTCAATTTCTATTTCCCTTAGCCTTTTTTCTTTTACTCTATCATCAACTTCCCTTGATTCTGTCTCTGAAATGTATGTCATCATGGCCACCATCTTGGTCAAGGTCCTAATTTCCAACCTAGAATACTGCAATAGAGTCCCAGCAAGATTTTGTATTTCCATTTTTGATTCTTCTCAATCTATTCTCCAATTGTAAAATAATCTTTTCCAAAATAACCATCAGTTCGTGGTAAGCACGTTACAGGCAACTAAACCAGGTTAGGGAATTCTCCATCCCTCACCAGAAACAGAACCTCCAAAATCTCAGCATGTCACAAGCCCCAAGCAGAGTTGGGACAAAGTCAGGGACCAACCTGGCCTTTCTTCACCATCCAAGGTTGACCCTGTGGCATCACTTCCACTTCCAGGAAAAGGTAGAATTTTGTATTTGCCTCAGGAGTTCTCGGGAGTTGGTCTGTAGTTCAGCCCCCTCTCCTATGGGCAGAAAGATTAGACAGACTTTGGTAAGATATTGTGCACTTTGGCCATTAGCTTTCTCATATGTCTAGGCAATGATAATCAGCAAAACAGCAACAACCATGATCTTAGCACTCAGCAGGTCATTCTTAGTACTTAGATCCTGAGTGCTTAGCTTCTTTCTTAAGAGGTTTTTATTTTTAATTTTTGTGGGTGCAAAGTTAATGTTTTTAAAAAACTTTCTATTCTTAGTGCTGAGATTCTTAGTGCTTCATTCTGCATCATGCTTAGAGAAGCCTCTTCTTTTGATTTTTTCATTTGTTTTTTAAATAATTTTATTGAAGCATGTTTTTCATATTATAAAATTCACCCATTTTAGGTCTATAATTCAGCGATATTTAGTATCTCTACTAAGCAATGTGCAGTCACCATAAGCGAGCTTTAGAACATTATCATCCCCCCATGAGATCCTCCACGCTCTTTTACGGTTAATTCTTCTTCCCACCCAGCCCTAGACAACCACGAGTCTACTGACTGTTCTTTTAATTTCCTTTTTCTGTAAATTTCATATGCATGTGGTCTCCCATATCTGGCCTCCCTCATGTTGTAGCATGGGATGAGCAACAATTCATTCCTTCCATTGCTGAATGGCATCCCAGTGTATGCGTCTACCGCATTTCGTTTACCTATCACAGTTGATAGATACTTACGTTGTTTCCGGTTTAGGGCTATTATGAGTTAGACTAATACAAATACTCCTGTGAAAGTCGTTGTGTAGATGGGAGTTTTCGTTTCTCTTGGATGGATGCTCTAAAGAGCAGAATTGCTGAGTTAATTGGTAGTTTTAATTTAAATTTTTGAAAGACTGCCAAGCTGGTTTCCAAATTGGTTGCCCCATTTTTCATTCCCACCAGCAATGTATAAGGGTTCCCATTTCTGCACATCCTAGATAACGGGTGTTAGAGTCAGGTTTGTTGTTGTGTAGCAGGTGCAAAATGTTACTTCTTTGTTGTTTTAATTCACATTTTGCTTATAACCAATGATACTGAGCATCTTTTCACGTACTGGTATGCCATTTTTTTATCGTCTTTAGGGAAATGTTTGTTTATATCTTTGGTCCATTTTTTGATTGACTTGTCATATTACTGAATTCTAAGAGTTCTTTGTAAATTACAAATATATGTCCTTCATTGGATATGTGCTTTCTAAATATTTTCTCTTAATCTGTTGCCTGTATTTTTATTTTCTTAATTTAGTACCTGTTTTTACAGTTCACTTTCCTTTATGACCAGGAATGTTTACACTCCTAAGTAGTAATAAAAACTTTATTATTGGTTCAGTTGATTTAACATCTTCATTGAGATATAATTCATGTATCACACATCTATTTAACCTATACAATTAGATGTTTTAAAAATATATTCACAAGGATATACAACCATCACTACCTAATTTTAGAATTTTTCTTCCAAAAATAACATTATGACCGTTAGCTATCACACTCTCTCCTCCCCTCCCTTCCTACTCTGTAGTCTTATGTAATTACTAATATACTTCCTGTCTCAATAAGTTTCTGTATTTTGGATATTTCATGTAAATTGAATCAACTAATGTATGGTATCTTGTGACCAGATGTTCTCACTTAGCATGTTTTCAGGATTCACCCACATAATAGTATATACCAGTACTTTATTCCTTTTTATTGCCAAATAATTTTCTGTTGCATGGAAATAGCACATTTCATTTTCATCAGTTAATAGACATTTGCATTGGTTCTACTTTGTAGCTATTATGAATAATACTTTTCTAAACATTTGTGTAGTTTTTTATGGACATATGTTTTCATTTCTCTTGGGTATATGTGTATTACAAATAATGTAGATATCCACTTATTATGTGACCCAGCAATTGCAAATACAAGTGTAATTGCTGGGTCACATAATAAGGGTATATTTAACTTTTGAGTAACTGCCAAACTTTTCCAAGGTGACTACATCATTTTACATTCTTATAAGCAATGTTATGAGGGTTCTAATTTCTTCCCATTCTGACCAACACTAGTTATCTCCAGCTGAATGGATGTCAAGTTATATATCATTTTGCCAGTTGCTTGTTCTTGAAAAGTGTATCCCTTTCTTTGCCGTATGCTACCTAAATTTTCATTCATGACAATAAGTTGGTGGATGAATTCTGCAACAGATATTAACAGTAGTGCTTAATGGGTTTCCACTGAAGAAATATGTGAGAAAAAGAACTAAAAGGACTAAATGAAAGGCATTATGTTTTTGACTTTTCTCTACAAATAGCAAGAAGGATCTCTGCTGCAGACTCTGATGAGTGGGTGAACCCCTAGGTTCTTCCTCTATGTACCTAGAATGGCTGGGTATACGGCTTTGGTCAGGTCTGTACCTGGTATCCTTATAATGAGAGACATGATTCACTTAATGACAGGAAGCAGTGCAACGTATTTAACTCCTATGTATGCCTTATATTCAGGAAAGCTACACATTTTATGAGTCATTATGAAACCAATACATGAAGCTGTGTAGCAGCCAAAATACCCCTGGCAAATGGCCATAGCAATAGGCAGAGGTAAGGGCTTCTGCTCAGAAATTCTTGCCACTTTTGTGTTATGGCTTTCATATTAGACTGGGATTGATTGTGGTCAAGGACACCGACCATTTGACAGATTGGGTCAGGGTTCTACAAATGTTAGCCTTTTTCAACAAAAGTCTAAACTAGTGGCGTTCATTTAAATTAGAGCATATTTCACAATTCTGGATAAACTACTATTCAAAGGAATTACTCAATGTCAATAATGATTCATGGCCTCACTCATCAGAAAACCTCTGTTCTTCGGAGCTTGAAGGAGAACCAAAACAGTGATAGGTCAGTGAATAACTTCAAAGACAGTGGTTATTCTAGCAAGACCATGTTGAGATAGTTCCCAACGTCTAAGTGGATCATTTAACAAACCTATGTTTGAAATAACCAGTATCCCCTCTTAGTCAATATTTTCTGGTGACAAGAAATCCACTCAAAATACCACTGCTAGGGGAGGATATTATAATAATACAAAAGACATGGAAAATAATTGTATATGGGTAGTCAGCATGGGAACTTAAAATGAGAAGACATGGAAACAGCTGCGAATGTTTCGCTGACTCTGTTCATTGGGGTTCCGATGCTGTCTCTCCACTATGCTTCTGCAGTCCTTCTCCCTTAATATACCAGACATTGGTATATTGGAAACAGACATTGATCTGTGTATGGAAAACAAAGCTTGAAGGCAAGAGCCAGGGGAAGCCAATTGAAGTGTTAATCTGGGAGCGGTGGACACTGAGAAGAAGCTGTCAGCAAATGAGAACTGCCAATGGCCTGGTGAAGAGATAGAATGAGCTACAACAGGGCGGCTCTGTAACAAATTACATAAGCATAGAAAATCTATGGGGTTTTCCTTCTACATATAATCTAGCATGCTTTACCAAACCCAGAGAAAACTCTTACAGACCCATATCTAACCTTAGCAGTGCAGTCTCGCTTTTCAGACTTCACATTCCTATTTAGTTGTAAGAATTTGCTGGTCTCCATAGAATGACTGAGTGCTCCTTCCAAGTACTTGCAGTAGAAATACATCACATCCCCCCTAATTTTTTAAAAAAGATTAGACTTTCCTGCAGCATAAAAATAAATTGCTTATATGGCCGGGTGCAGTGGCTCATGCCTATAATCCCAGCATTTTGGGAGGCCAAGGTGGGTGGATCACTTGAGGTCAGGAGTTTGAGACCAACCTGCCTAACATGGTGAAATCCCGTCTCTACTAAAAATACAACAATTAGCGGGGCGTGGTGGTGCGTGTCTGTAGTTCCAGCTGCTTGGGGGGCTGAGGCGAGAGGATTGCTTTAACCTGGGAAATGGAGATGGCAGTGAGCAAAGATTGCGCCACTGCACTCCAGCATGGGTGACACAGAAAGACTCCGTTTCAATAAAAAAAGTAAATAAAAAATAAATTGCTTATATAAGCAGGAAATGAGAGAGATTTAACCGAACTGAATAAATATGTCTTTGCGGTTTTAGCCAATGTTAACATTCTATATGAGACAAACTAAACGCTTTCTTCAGACAGAGCTCTTGGGGTGAATTCATTCAAGGTATGCATTAATACTCTAGAAATACACAGCCTGTCACTTCTTGCTGCTTGCTGCTTAATTAAAAGGGATGTCAGACACTTCTGAAAAGGCTCTGGTAAATTGTCAAATTCAACAAAAGAAGGAAAATTTTAGATAAAGCGCCTTATGCAAATTAGGCCTTCTTCTAGCCCAATTTCCTTCCTTCTTCTAACCACTGTTCCCATCATTTTAGGTGACTTTTGTCTGGCATTTAAAAATGAAATGTGATTCTCTTATTCACTCCTTGGCAACGTTCCCTGAAATATTCTACTAAGTGTTTTCAATTATTTGCCAGTCCAGATAGAATCTCAGTGAGAGGTTTTAAAAAGATATCCTATCCAGTACATACTATTTTGCAGTTTGAAAGCTATCCATATTGCAGTATAGATATATTAAGCAATGCCAATGAATCTTATAACTTTAAATCAATGCATTTGCAAATGACTAACCATATATTCCAAAAGGTTTAAAATTTTTAAATTTTAAAGGTCATTTTCTATTCTTTGCATTAGAAAGATTATCAAATTTATAAGCAATAAAATTGCAAAAAAAAGATTAATTATTACTAAAACTAGTATCATTTGATTGTATAGATTTTTATTAAATTACACAGAAAATAAAGTACTTACTGGTATTTAACTTATTAAAGTTATAAGTAGAAAAAAATGCGTTCCATATTTGGTACCAGAGTTATTGAGTGGAAGCCACACTAGAATTAGAAAGAGAAACCGTGGGTCCTGGAGCAGCTTCGCAATGTTTTAAGATGTGTGGCCTTTTGCGGAATATTTAACATTTCATACTTCAGTTTCTCCATTTTTGAAGTGACGATAATAATATGTGCCCTTCCTGTCTTATGAGAATGTCATCATGTTTAAATGCACAAAGGTATGCCAAGGACTTTGTACGTTCTGATGTGCTGCTGTGTCAGTGTAAGGCATCACTACCGTTTTTCCTTCAGTTGTGCTAGATCTCATTGCCACTCTAAATAAATGATGGATTTAAAACAGATCATTCTTTTCAACTTCCCTCCAAATCTTTTAGTGATAAGGTACACAAAGAAAAACCCCATTTGGAGTCCAATCTGGCCATTGCAACATTTCTAATTTCTTATCATGTTTTTCTGAAGATTCAAAATGTGCTTAGAGGTTTAAGACCTAAGACTTTAGGAAGTAAAACAAGCAGGAGAGGGAAATCAAATCCTGTAAATAGAAATCTAAGATTGAATTGTGAAAATTAGCAAGAAATGAGTTAGAAAACTGAGCAATTTTATGGATTGCATATCTATTTTTAATAACCTCTCAGGTGTTACAAGACTACATATCTGGTTTAATGATTCTTGAGATGTTTCTAATCTTAGGGAATGGTTATGAAATTTTTAGTAAAAACATAAATGAAAGCTACAAACAAAATTTTAGAATATTGAAATCAAGAACTCACAAACTTGTTGCAATTTGGAAAAATATAAATTATCCAAGCGAATCGACCCTTGTCAAATTCCTATTTTGATAGAGTAACAAGGTTGGGAATATTATTGCTGGGAACACACTCGGCTTGGTTAATTTTAAAAAAAGTAAAATCCTTTGTCATTTGCCATCAGGATAACTGCTATAATAAGTAATTGTTCTCTGAGTAGCAGCTTCTCAAAAGTGTCATTTTATTCCATTTTTTGCATGTTTCACAAATTTGAATATTCCCCAAAGACAGTAGTATGCCTTCAGCATGAATAAGATGATTATAGGATGACAGAATTTTTCTTGAGAGCCGTTTTAAGAGTCATTATGTATACTTTGTCAACTTGCAGTTGGATGCCAGATGCATTAGACGATGAGACTACTATTTAAAATAAAACAGAATAAAATAATTATGGCAATTGACCAGTTGCAAACTGAAAAGAGAAGTCTGCATGTTATAATTTTTAAAAGTGTATTCCTGTATCCAGGGACGTGATTTAAGCTTAATGGCTTTGCTCATTGACTTTTCAGTTCTCCTTTGTGTCTCTTACTGATTTCCGAGTTATGAAGATTAGGTGGCAGTGATGCAAAGTTCACTTTTGCTCCTGCACAGGTTCTAATGATCAGGCTACAAACAATTTTTTCCCCATAACTGGCTGTAATCAACACAAATCTAATTTTTATAATTTGCTGCTGTTTTACGTTAATAGAGACATTTCTGCAGCTGTTAAAAAAAAAAAAAAACTGTGCCTGAGGAAAAGCTGCTCTCTAGTAATAACAAGTTACCAAACTGATGTGCATTTAATACGCAAGAGTTCATGCTTCCATAGCTATGAACATTTTGTAGCTTTGGCCAATAAAATTAGATTATTAGGTGCTAGTTCGTGCATTATTAATTTTTTTGACAAAGAGAAATGATGGAGAAAGTTATGTTATACTATCATATAGTCTAATCCCCAACTTTTTTGCTTGAAGGTGGCACAAAAACATGAAGAATGTCATTGATTATTTATTTATGTATTTATTTGTCCTCCTCTGAAATTCAAGCTACCTATTTGGACCACTTAGGCTTGGAACTAGAGATCTGGAAAAGCATGAAGATTCTTTATTTGTTAAACAGCTATATGGCTGGGCACATTGGCTCATGCCTGAAATCCCAGCACTTTAGGAGTTGGAGGCGAGTGGATCACCTGATGTTAGGAGTTTGAGACCAGACTGGCCAACGTGGTGAAACCCCATCTCTGCTAAACACACACACACACACACACACACACACACACACACACACAAAATTATCCAGGCAAGGTGGCAGGTACCTGTAATCCCAGCTACTCAGGAAGCTGAGCCAGGAGAATCACTTGAACTTGAGGGGCAGAGGTTGTGGTGAGCCGAGATCATGCCACTGCATTCCAGCCTGGGTGACAAAGTGAGACTCCATCTTAAAAAAAAAAAAAAAAGGTATTTTTTCAACAAATACTGTGTACCAGGCTCCATTCTACACACAGGTGATGGCGGAGTTTATGATACAAGCACAGTTTCCAAAGTCCCAGTTCTAGTGAGCCTTGTATTCTACTATGCAGACAATAAAGAAAACTTTATCTGGGTGGTGACATCGGAACTGCATCTTGAACAGTAAGAAGGAAGAGTTGCTGGGCAGAGAGATTAGCAAGTACAAAGCCCGAGAGGAAGAAATGAGGTTGGCGTATTTGAGATACAAAGTGAGGCCAACATGGCCACAGCAAGCATGAGAGTAAGGGGGAGAGTGGCATAAGACGAGGTCAGAGAGGAGTGAGCATCAGTCTAGTTGTTTCTGCACTTTAAAAATATATGTGAGGCTGGGTATGGTGGCTCACGCCTGTAATCCCAGCACTTTAGGAGTCCAAAGCAGGAGGATCACAAGATAAGGACTTCGAGACCAGCCTGGCGAATCTGGTGAAACCCCGCTTCTACTAAAAATACAAAAATTAGCCAAGCACGGTGGCAGGCACCTGTAGTCCCAGCTAGTCGGGAGGCTGAGGCAGGAGAATCACTTGAACTTGGGAGGCGGAGGTTGCGGTGAAATGAGATCATGCCACTGCACTCCAGCCTGGGTGACAGAGTGAGACTGCGTCTTAAAAAAAATAAAAAAAATAGTAAACATTTAAAACAATGAACAGTTCATGATGTCACAAGGATATTACCAGGGTGCTTTGAATGGCTAGTCTGACATTACCCGAAGATGCAAATGAATAAAGGATTAGCGTGGCTCTCCTGATAGACACTATTCTGCTGGATGATTTACACAACTTAAGGAAAGAAGGGTCAGCTGATCTGCAGGCCAAAAATACCACAAACATTCTAACATAAAGGGATATTAAAAATTTTATGTCCTTTATTACAGGAGAAATAAATGGTATCTAGATTTAGTTCTTAGGGAGAAACTAGGTGTCTAGATTTAGGTCTTAGGGAGAACCTACTTCATTCATCTAAAAACTTGTCGACATCAGAGTTTATGGTATTATTGTTACGAATATATGGGTTTTCATCCATGGCTAATGGCTCACAATGCCCTAACCCTTGTTGCTGTCTTCTGCAGTGATGCTGGGCACTGTAGTCCTCGGGAGCAGAACTCAGGAAACAGAATCTCCCCCTGCGACTTTCTCCTCCTCCTACCTGCCCAAGGCAGAAATCTAATCTGATTGTGGGTCAAAAGAACCTCATTCTAGATGGGGTCCTGCCTGGTATTCTGGAGAAAGAAACACTGCTCAGAAAAGCCCAGAAGAATCTGAACAGACACTCCTTGCTGGGTTTCCCTACTCCATCTAGTAGTATGAGATTATACCCTTTTTGTCCGATCACTGTTCTACACAGTTGTCAATCATGTTTACATAACGAGGCCTCCAAAAAACCAAGAGGACTAGGTTCAGAGCGTTTCCTCATAGCTCACCACGTGGAGGTTACTGGAGGATGGCACGCCCAGGGAGGGCCTGGAAATGCCGTGATTCTTCCCCATACCTCACCCTATGCGTTTCTTCATCTGTATCCTTTGCAATATCCTTTATAATAAATGCCTAAACACAGTGTTTCCCTGAGTTTTGTGACCTGCTACAGCAAATTAATCAAACACAAAGAGGGACGTATGGAAAGTTCAGCTTGAAGCCATTTGGTCAGAAGTTCCAAAGACCTGGACTTGTGACTGGTATTTGAAGGGAGGGGGCCGATCATGGAGTCTGAGCTGTCAACCTGTGGGATCTGAAGCTATCTCCAGGTAGATAGTGTTGGAATTGAATCGAAGGACACCCAGCTGGTGTCCAGTGCTTCTCGATGGGAAAATAAACAAACCTACATTTGGTTATAGAAGTCTTTCATGTTGATTGTTGTGGTGTAAGAGTAGAGGGAAAATGAGGTTTTAGAATTTTCTGAAACAGAAACAGAGTGTCAACTATAAGTCTGTTCATCTTATTTCTTCCAGCTCTTTCTCTTTAGGTAGAAGGGGCTTATGATTATGGCATTATATTTTTCAAATATTCTAAAATAGTGAATGTTTCCAAAAAACCTTTTAGCATAAGCTTTGCACCTGTGAGTGTGAGACACTAGACTGTAGCTGGCTGTAGATTCAGGTAGATGCTGGAGCCACCTTGCCTGGGTCCAAATCCCTGCTCTTCCTCTAATTAGCATGTGACCTTTGACAAGTTTCTTATCTGTGCCATTATCTCTTCTTTTGAAAAAATGGATTTAACAATATTACATACCTGACAGAATTGCTTTGATGTTTAAATGGTTCAATGCATACAAAAGGATATGTTATAGTTCCTGGAACGTTGGAACGTAAAAAGCAAACCATGTAAGTATCACTTGTCATTATGTGAACGTTTCTGGGAAGAAAGTCCATGTAAAACCCCCTTACCCTTCATCCCAATACAATGAGACAAAAAATCTTCTAAATACCTCAGAAATGATTATCGTTTTTTGTTTGTTTCTTTCTTTTTTGTTTTGTTTTTATTGCATTTTAGGTTTTGGGGTACATGTGAAGAACATGCAAGATTGTTGCATAGGTACACACGTGGCAGTGTGATTTGCTCCCCATCACGTGGCATTTCTTCCCATGCTATCTCTCCCCAACTCCCCCACCCCCCACTGTTCCTCCCCTATTTCACCACAGACAGACCCCAGTGTGTGGTGCTCCCCTCCCTGTGTCCATGTGTTCTCATTGTTCAACACCTGCCCATGAGTGAGAATATGCGGTGTTTGATTTTCTGTTCTTGTGTCAGTTTGTTGAGAGTGATGGTTTCCAGGTTCATCCATGTCCCTACAAAGGACATGAACTCATCGTTTATGATGGCTGCATAGTATTCCATGGTGCCACATTTTCCCTGGCCAGTCTATCACTGATGGCATTTGGGTTGGTTCCAGGTCTTTGCTATTGTAAACTGTGCTACAATGAACATTCGTGTGCACGTGTCCTTATAGTAGAACGATTTCTAATCCTTTGGATATACACCCAATAATGGGATTGCTGGGTCAAATGGAATATCTATTTCTAGGTCCTTGAGGAATCGCCACACTGTCTTCCACAATGGTTGAACTAATTCACACTCCCACCAGCAGTGTAAAAGTGTTCCTATTTCTCCACATCCCCTCCAGCATCTGTTGTCTCTAGATTTTTTAATGATCACCATTCTAACTGGTGGGAGATGGTATCAATGTAGTTTTGATTTACATTTCTCTAATGACCAGTGATGATGAGCATGTTTTCATATGTTTGTTGGCCTCATGTATGTCTTCTTTTGTAAAGTGTCTGTTCATATCCTTCACCCACTTTTGAATGGACTAGTTTGTTTTTTTCTTGTAAATCTGTTTTAGTTCCTTGTAGATTCTGGATATCAGCCCTTTGTCAGATGGGTAGACTGCAAAAATTTTTCCCCATTTTGTTGGTTGCCGATTCACTCTAATGACTCCTTCTTTTGCTGTGCAGAAGCTGTGGAGTTTGATTAGGTCCCATTTGTCTATTTTGGCCAATGCTTTTGGTGTTTTGGTCATGAAGTCCTTGCCTACTCCTATGTCCTGGATGGTTTTGCCTAGATTTTCTTCTAGGGTTTTTATGGTGTTAGGTCTTATGTTTAAGTTTTTAATCCATCTGGAGTTAATTTTAGTGTGAGGTGTCAGGAAGGGGTCCAGTTTCTGCTTTCTGCACATGGCTAGCCAGTTTTCCCAACACCATTTATTAAACAGGGAATCCTTTCCCCATTGCTTGTTTTTGTCAGCTTTGTCAAAGATCAGATGGTTGTAGGTGTGTGAAAGATCATCTTTTAAAGTGGCAATAGACGAACATGTCGAGGTAATTAACATATCAATCTCTTTGTGTTATTTCCTCTGAGGATGTATTCGTTATTCTGACCTTGTTTTGGAACCATTACTGTTAACATCTTACTTTCTTATATTATTAATTTTTTCAGTGTCATGTTAAAGATTTTGTTCCAGTAAAAATGGTAAAAAATGACTTAACCTTGAAATTTACTTCCAGTATAGAATTATCTATCATGAAGGGGAAAAAATTATAGTTAAATAGAATTTTTGAAATGATCTTCAGTTAAAGCAATTATGGCTTTTTAAAAAGGTTCTCTCTGTTTGGGGTTTAATATAATTTTCTACCAAATTCCAACTCTGGTAACCTTCTATTAACTCTGAAATACAGAGCACTTCCCACCAATAATAAATATCTAACTCGTGCATTTGAGCATGTCAGTGGCTGGTACATGCTGCGAAGAGAGCTTTACAATATGCTAAAGGAAGGAGTGTTCCTCTGAGTTGAGTTTTCTTTTGCTCTCTGACACTTCCCTGATGCCCAGAACCATGTTGGGGGTCATGAGGGTTTCTTAGGCCTATGTGCTGTCTCATCTGCAGTTTGAGTTCTATAGTTGAGATAAAGCTACAGAGAATGTGCCTTGATGCATATAATTCCACAGAAAGAAAATGAGGTGGATTGTGGTCAGCTCCCAGAAGTCATCCTTCAGTCTGTTTAGCATATAATGTCCCTGAAATAAAAAAAGCATGTGTTTACATATAGAAACACATGCAAAAAAAAAGTCAGAAAACAATTTGAAACTAAATATGCAATGCCCTATTTAAATCATGCCGGGTAAATTAGCATTTGTGTTCTAGCCTAAGAATCTATCCCTTTATTAGTCACATTTTCTGTAAGCAAAGGCATTTTGTTTTTAAAATCAGCAACTTACAAGTAAATGCTTACAACACAAACTTCCTGACAGCAGGGTGGTCCCTTCACATAAACGTGCATTTCAGCAGGTACTCTTCAATGCCTTCTCCCAGCCAACACCCCTGCTATCCCCCAACATCCACCTCTCATTTCCATACAGTTTTGGTTTCTTGCATACTTTCCCGTGAGTATGCTACTTGATCGGTCATTTCGGTTAGTCAGATTGACAAAGTTTGGGATCAAATCTGTTCAGTTTGTCTATACAACACTGAATTAGGCTCCTGTCAACAGGACTCCAAGCAGCAGAAGGAAGCCAATTCAACATTGACCTCAACCACGGCCCTTAGTCCCCGTCCAGGACTCAACCATCTGAACAAATCCCAGGGACTGTTAAGATCAACCTTAGAAAGCCAGGTAACTTCCTTTGTAAGTTCCTGTATTAACTTTTCCTTTAGATCCAAGGCAATAATCTAAGTAAAGCTTGATGTATTAGTGATTGCACAGACGGCCTTTGCCAGCGAGGAAGAAGTCTACATATTACTGATAAACAGCTTGGCCAGTGAATTGAGGCTGAACTGGATTCCTGCCAGGGCCAATGTAGTATACTTGATCAATTTAACTAAAGTCAAGGAAGGACGGATTTTGTACCCTTTTGTAACCAGAAGGACAGCATCGCAGTTGGGAGGAGGGTAGTAAATTAATGCTTCACTCCCACACAAGAGGTACAATTCCAAGGACACACGTAGTGACTCTGAAAAGAAAGTATTATTTATAAATGGTGAGGTCTCCCAAGAGGAACCTATGTTACTCAGGGGGCAGAGGTTGGCAGAGCCTCTGAGGTAGCTTCCGGGCTGGTTGGTAGGCCTTTGGATTCCTAGTTCTGTTCAAATAATTGGGTCTAGTCCTTGCATCTTGAAGGCACTTGGTCCCACCTTTCATGTTTATTTACACCACCACCCAGGTGGCATTCGTCTGTCCCTTGGAATGACTGAGAATGTCTAGGTGGCAGGTGGGGGACATCTGGAGGTTTCTTGCATGAGAATAGCAGGAACTGAGGCCATCTGCTTTTTCCAATAGACGCTCAATAGCAAGGTTAAGAAAAAAGGCAATCAAATCATGATCAGAGTCCTCTGGTAGGGGTGATAGACTGTAAGTGGGTTAAACTTGAGAATTTGCAGCGGTTTGGGAGCTCCATGTGAGGGCACCTTCCTTCAGGAGAAAGGGCCCAGGGATAATTTTGAAAGACAACATATCATTAATGATCCTGTATATTCGATACACCCCAAATTCAAATGCTCCTTCTTGCTCTCTCTTCATTGCTGCAGAATGGGAGTGTTCCATTCCAGCAACTATCACGTTGCCTTTATTTCTGATTATCCCCAACCCGCACCCAAACCTTTTGTCTGAAAGGGTTGGGTACAAATGGAACAAAGGTATTTTTATAAAACGTAACTAGGATTAATGTTGAATCCTCTAGGCTGGCCCCCTTCTGGGCAGGCTTCTACCTGGAAAGTGTCAACCAGCCTGAGCTAGGATTACTCTTTGGAGAAAGAAAGACACATAATGCTTAGCATGGTCAAAGCAGAGTCCTGAATTTTCAAAATATGTCTGTGTAATTTCTAACTCCTTTTATCTTGATCATTACCCAAGAAGCAGCTGAGAGAGTGTGATCCTTTCATGTGGTCAGTGACCAAATTGCCTTCCTAGTTTGTATGGACCAGAGTGTGATGAGGGAGGCAGAGAGAGATCTTTTCAAGTCAATTTTCGAGGAGGCTCATTTACTACTCAATAATACCAGATGTCTCTAAATGGTTGGGAGCACTGAAAGTCCATTACCTATATTAACTCTCAGCCGACTGTTGAGCTGATCTTGTGATAAAGGGTACTTCACTGTCAGATTGCAAATGGCCCACAGAGCCTAAAACACACCACAGATTCGTTTCGACAGCCACAGTGGTGCGGTGGGAACTAGCTGATTGGGCTGGAGTGGCAACACTGTAACCTGAAACAGTTCAACAGTGGTCAGGCACCACCCATGGCTTTCAGAAAGGGCTGTAAGTCAGAGACAGGCATGAACAACGGCCGCTGTGATTTAGCCTTTCTCATTATAAAAAAGATGGGTTAGGGGGTCCAAAGTGGCTCCCACCGGAGGTCGTGGTGCTTGCGAAGGCGAGGTCATGAGTTCAAGGCTAACCCGAGCAACCTCATAAGCTCAAACTGATTGGCAAAAAAAAAAAAAAAAAAAAAAAAAAAAGATGGGTCCACTTTTGGCAGGAGTCACAAGTTTGTCATTCAGCGGGTGCCTCTGCATCAGAAATGTAGAGTCCTTTACTGCACAGTGAGTCTGTGATGGTGGCTGTGTACCATAACTGGCACGGCGATGGGTAAAGACAACCAGGTTTAATCAGCATCTTGATTCCAGTTCGTTTCCTCAGGGAACGGGCCCAGTGAAGCTTCCAGCTTTTCCTCAGTTGTGGAGTAGGGAGAAGATTCCTATTGGAAGGATATATATGGTCTGTCACAGACCATATATATCCTGGAATACACCATTTTTATTGGACAAAGAAGGGTTTCTCTGACCTTTTCCATCTTGTTAGTCATGGAGTCTGAGCTGATAAAACCCCAAATGGGGATGACAGACTGGAGAGCCACAAGACCTCCATGGGTCAGACATTTCATTTCAACAAGAGCTCAACAGCAGAATGAGATCTGCCTTTTGAAGCGGTGTACCTGGTAGCCACGTTGGGAAGGTGACAAGTCCAAAACCCCAAGTGGCCCTTCAGAGGGAGGCTGCCTTCCTTTTCCAAAGGCTCTGATAGAAAAATTGGTCAGTCACAGAGACTTCAGTCTCAAAGAAGTCATCACCAAGGCAGTGGAGAAAGTGTCTCCAGGGCATGTTGGAGACTTTTGCAGCAGCCCCTCCCATCGCAGTCCGTGGGGGAGTCTAGGAGGAAAAAATGGTTTTGGGGGCCAGGCCCAGGGGCCCCCTACTGTTTTCAGCCTAGGGACTTGGTGCCCTGTGTCCCAGCTGCTCCAGCTGTGGCTAAAAGCATCAAGGAACAGTGTATACTGTGGCTCCAGAGGGTGTAAGCCCCATGCCTTGGCAGCTTCCATGTGGTGTTGAGCTTGAGTGTGCACAGAAGTCAAGATTTGGGTTTGGGAACCTCTATCTAGATTTCAGAGGATCTATGAAAATGCTTGGATGTTCAGGCAGCAGTTCGCTGCAGTGTGCCTCTGCTAGGGCAGTGCAAAAGGAAAATGTGGGATTGGAGCCTCCTTACAGGGTCTGGGGCACTGCCTAGTGAAACTCTGAGAGGAAGGCCACCATTCTCCAGGACTGAGAATGGTAGATTCACTGACGGCTTGTACTATGCACCTAGAGAAGCCACAGACACTCAATGCCAGCCTGTGAAAGCAGCTGGGAGGGGGCTGTACCCTGAAAAGTCACAGAGACAGAGTTGCCCAAGGCTGTGGGAGCCTACCTCTTGTAGCAGCGTGACCTGGATGTGAGACGTGGAGCCAAAGGAGATCATTTTGGGACCTTAAGGTTTAATGACTGCCGTTTTGGATTTTGGTCTTGCATGGTGCGTGTAGCCTTTTTGTTTTGGACAATTTCTCCCATTTGGAATGGGGTTATTTCTCCAATACCTGTACACCCATTGTATCTAGGAAGTAACTAACTTGCTTTTGATTTTGCAGGCTCATAGGCAGAAGGGACTTACCTTGTCTCAGATGAAACTCTGGACTTTTGAATTAATGCTGAAATGAGTTAAGATTTGGGGGAATATTGGGAAGGGATGATTGGTTTTGAAATCTGAGTTCAAATGAAATGTGATTTGAAATGCGATCTGGGAGGGGCCAGGGGTGGAATAATATGGTTCGGCTGTGTCCCCACACAAATCTCATCTTTCATCTTAAATCGTAGATGTTCCCACATGTTGGAAGGGATGTGGTAGGAGATAGTGGAATCATGGGGGCAGTTTTCCTCCATACTGTTCCCATGGTAGTGAATAAGTCTCACAAGACCTGATGATTTAATGAGGGGTTTTCCTTTTCACTTGGCTCCCATTCTCTCTAGCCTGCTGCCATGTAAGATGTGCTTTTCACCTTCTGCCATGATTGTGAGGCCTCTCTAGCCACATAGAGCTGAGTTCATTAAATCTATTTTTCTTTATAAGTTACCCAGTTTTGGGTATGTCTTTGTCAGTGGCATGAAAACAGACTAATACAAAACCCTAATCATTCTTTTCCTTAAAAAACTAAAGTCAGGGGAGAGGGAAGAAGGTGGTTAGAGGTACTGAGCGGGAAACCAATTCCAGGCCAGGAAGCAAGGCACAGTGGCTGCTCATGGCTCAACCCAAGGAGCTAGATGTGTTTTGGGTGCCTAAAGCCTGATTTGGGTTTTAAGGATTTCTTGACCTTTCCTCCTCCTACTTGAGAGAGAGAGGCAACAACTACAGCATCATTCAACCCCTTATTGCTCAAATTCTAAACATTTATCCACAGATAGGGCAGCAGGGAATCCTGACTCCTTCAACCCCCTGGCTCAGCACTTGGACAAGAGCATTTGCTTCCAGATTCCACAGTCTTCCTTATCTCCCAACCTTACCTACAAGGCACTTTCCCCTTTCCAAAGGTTATGCATTTGTCACATCCTGTCCTTTTTGCCAGAAACATTCACACACGCTAAAAGGTCTGAAATTTTATCATTTTTAACAATTTAGCCTAGTATGGTTTTATCAGTATTGGCAGGAGACATGAGACTCCTGAGTCAGAGAAAAGAACTTGATTACTACTGGCACGGCAGGCCGCACGAGCTTCATGTTCACATTGGTTCCTTATGCCCATGGTGTCCAAAGGGAGTGACACAGAGGGGCCCAGGTGATTGCCGTGCATACAGTGGGTTTCTGTCACAGCGGAGGGACTCAGGACTTAGGAAACTCCAGTCTCTTATAAGGAGCTACAGGTAAAGCTGTGCAATCATTGCTCATGAAAGAGACATCTTTATTATCCTGGAGTGCAAACAAACTTATCCTGTGTTGCAAAGGGAAATACAACCTCTGTCTTCCAAGGTTGTTCATTATACAAACAGCCTTGTTGAAATAAATCATCATAAAAGCACTATCAGTTACTGATACGATTTAGCTCTGTGTCCCCACTCAAGTCTCATAGCTACCATAATTCCCACATGTTGTGGGAGGGACCTGGTGGGAGATGATTGAATCATTAGGGCAAGTCTTTCTTATGCTGTTCTCATGATAGTAAATGAGTCTCAGAGATCTGATGGTTTTTAACAATGGGAGTTTTCGGCCGGGTGCAGTGACTCACTCCTGTAATCCCAGCACTTTGGGAGGCCGAGGCGGGCAGATCATGAGGTCAAGAGATTGAGACCATCCTGGCCAACATGGTGAAACCCTGTCTCTACTAAAAATACAAAAAAAAAAAAATTAGCCGGGCATGGTGGCACGTGCCTGTGGTCCCAGCTACTTGGGAGGCTGAGGCAGAAGAATCGCTTTAATCCGGGAGGTGGAGATTGCAGTGAGCCGAGATTGCACCACTGCACTCCAGCCTGGTGACACAGCAAGACTCCGTCTCAAAAAAAAAAAAAAAAAAAAATTGGGAGTTTCCACACACAAGCTGACTCTTTGTCTGTTGCCATCCATGTAAAATACAACTTTCTCCTCCTTGCCTTGTGCCATGATCATGAGGCTTCCCCAACCACATGGAACTGGGAGCTCTCCATCAAACCTCTTTTCTTTGTAAATTGCCTAGTCTAGGGTATGTCTTTATCAGCAGCGTGAAAATAGACTAATATGTAACACCCCAGTAGAGTGGGGTATTGCTGAAAAGATACCCAAAAATGTGGAAGCAACTTTGAAACTGGGTAACCGGCAGAGATTGGAATGGTTTGGAGGGCTCAGAGGAAGACAGGAAAATGTGGGAAAGTCTGGAACTTCCTAGAGACCTCTTGAACAGCTTTGAGAGAACTGCTGCCAGCGATATGAACAGTAAGACCCAGGATGAGGTGGTCCCAGATGGGGATGAGGAACTTGTTGGAAACCGGAGCAAAAGTTACCCTTGTCATGGTTTAGCAAAGAGACTGGAGGCATTTTGCCTCTGCCCTAGAGATTTGTGGAACTTTGAACTTGAGAGAGGTGATTTAGGGTATCTGGTGGAAAAACATTTCTAAGCAGCAAAGCATTCAAGATGTGGCTTGGGTGCTGTTAAAAGTGTTCGGTTTTATAAGGGAAGTGGACCTTAAAGTTCTGAAATTTGCAGCCTAACAATGCAATAGAAAATAAAAACCCATTTTCTGAGGAGAAATTCAAGCCAGCTGCAGAAATTTGCATAAGTAATGAGGAGCCAAATGGTAATCCTCAAGACATTGGGGAAATGTCTCCAGGGCATGTCAGAGGTCTTCATGGCAGCCCCTCCTATCACAGACCCAGAAGCTTAAAAGAAAATGGTTTTCTGGGCCAAATCCAGGGTCCTTGTGTTATCTGCACCCTAGGGATCTGGTGCCCTGTGCCCCAGCTGCTCCAGCTGTGGCTGAAAAGGGCCAAGGTAAAGCTCAGGCTATTGCTTTAGAGGGTGGAAGCCCCAAGCTTTGGCAGCTTCCATGTTGTGTTTAGCCTGCTGGTGCATGGAAGTCGAGAATTGGGGTTTGGGAACCTCCACCTAGATTTCAGAAGATGTATGGAAACACGTGGATGCCCAGGCAAAAGTTTGCTGCAGGGGTGGGGCCCTCATGGAGAACCTCTGCTAGGGCTGTGCCGAAGGGAAATGTAGGTTCAGAGTCCCTACTTGGCATGGCCTAGTGGAGCTGTGAGAAGAGGGCCATAGTCCTCCAGAGAGTAGAATGGTAGCTCAACCAATAACTTGCACTGTGCACCTGGAAAAGCCACAGACACTCAACGCCAGTCTATGAAAACAGCCAGGAGGGGGACTACACCCTGTAAAGTCACAGGGGCAGGGCTTCCCAAGTCCATGGGAACCCACGTCTTGCATCAGTGTGACCTGGATGTGAGACATGGAGTCAAAGGAGATCATGTTGGAGCTTGAGGATTTGACTGCCCTGCTGGATTTTCGACTTACATGGGGCCTGTAGACCCTTTGTTTTGGTCAATTTCTCCCATTTGGAATGTCTGAAGCCCCACTGTATCTAGAAAGAAACTAACTAGCTTTGATCTTACAAGCTTATAGGTGGAACGGACTTGCTTTGTCTCAGATGAGATTTTGGATCATAGACATTTGAGTTAATGCTGAAATGAGTTGAGACTTTGGGGGACTATTGGGAAGGCATGATTGGTTCTAAAATGTGAAGCTATGAGATTTGGGAGGGGCCGGGGGCAGAATGATGTGGTTTGGCTCTGTGTCCCCACCCAAGTCTCATCTTGTAACTCCCATAATATCCACATGTTGTGGGAGGGATCTGGTGGGAGATGATTGAATCATGGGAGCAAGTCTTTCCCCTGCTGTTCTCGTGATAGTGAATGGGTCACATAAGATCTGATAGTTTTTAAAAATGGAAGTTTTCATGCACAAGCTCTCTCTTTGCCTGCCACCAGCCACCTAAGATATGACTTGCTCCTCCCTGCCTTCCATCTTGATTGTAAAGCTTCCCGAGCCACATGAAACTGAGAGTTCTCCATTTAAGCTCTTCCCTTTGTAAATTGCCCAGTCTCAGGTATGTGTTTATCAGCAGCGTGAGAATGGACTAATCCAGTTACACTGCCCTCTAGATGTACAGATGTACGAGTGATCCATGGAGAAGTGTCTCCCCTGTATCTAATTCATAGTGCTGTTGGGATGATTCAATGAGATAAGATGATTATGAAACACTTAAATAATATTAGTTTTCATTCTTATTGATGCTGTTTTTATAGAGAAAGATTTATTTTTTAAAATGGAGTTGGTTTAATTTGAAGATATATTAATTTACTGACATATAGTCTTTTGTACAAGAAATATGACTGCGCACATGCAATGCATTGAAAGCCAAAAAAGCTATATATGCCTAAAAATATGAAAATAAGATTCATGTCCTAATACACGGAATATTCTAAACATGGTCTACATAAATAAGAAACAGTTCCTGAAATCTTATACTAAATGGGTTTATGCATTTTAATATGGTTAGGTTTTGCCATAGTCATAACAGTTCTAATTGAATACCCTAAGTTAATAAATAGATAATTAATATAACAATTAACAAATGTTTTGCTTAAGAGAGCAGATGAATATGCTTTTTGTTTCCGTAGCCTAAGTGGGGTTTTTTATGGCCTTGTATGTGTTGGTCTTCTGTATACGTTATAAACATGTGGTTTTTCAAAGTTTGGCACTTATTCGTCAGACCATCTGCTTCCTCCATTTCCAGCCCAATCCCACATCTTAGACATGGGGACTTCATGGTTTTTAAACTTTTGGTGAGGAAAATAGTACCTGTTTTTGTAGGACCACTTCATAAGTGAAATTTAGTATTCATTTTTAAAAATAGATTCTTTAATGTAAAAATTTAAACATAGCACAAGTAGAGAAAATAGTATGAGGAAGTTGGTTTTCCCATCACTCAACTTCAATGATTATCAATTCATGGCTCACCTTGTTTCATCTCTACTCAAGTAAACATCCTACTGCCTCCCTGAATATTTTGAAGCCAAACCCAGTTGAAATAGTCTCTCTTTCTTTCTTTCTTTCTTTCTTTCTTTCTTTCTTTCTTTCTTTCTTTCTTTCTTTCTTTTTCTTTCTTTCTTTCTTTCTTTCTCTCTCTCTCCTTCCTTCCTTCCTTTCTCTCTCTCTCTCTCTCTTTCTTTCTTCTTTCTTTCTTTCTTTCTTTCTCTCTCTCTCCTTCCTTCCTTCCTTTCTCTCTCTCTCTCTCTTTCTTCTTTCTTTCTTTCTTTCTTTCTTTCTTTCTTTCTTTCTTTCTTTCTTTCTCTCTCTCTCTCTCTCTCTCTCTCTCTCTCTCTCCTTCCTTCCCTCCTTCCTTTCTCTCTCTCTCTCTCTTTCTTTCTTTCTTTCTTCTTTCTTTTGAGACGGAGTGTTGCTCTATTGTCCAGGCTGGAGTGCAGTGGAGAGTATTATTTCATCTGCATATATTTCAGTGAATTTTTCTGAAACTTGAGGATTAAGGTTGGAATTCATAGTCACAATATCTTAATCACACTTATACTTTCTTATTATCATCAAATATCTAGTCAAGTTCACTTCCCTGATTGCCTTATTATTACTTTAATTTTATTTTCATTTAGTCTCATTTAACCAATTCATTAATTAACAGACACCTGTCAATTGAGATCCAAGTAAGGTCCCTGTGGTGATAGGAGCCTTTGTCTCTTAAGCCTCCTTTTGATACATTTGGCCCTAATTGCAACTTTTTTTTGGCTGAGAACTTAGATCATTTTTCTTTTGGAGTTTTGCGTAGCCCAGATTTTCCTCCTTTTTATCCCTGTGGTGTAATTTGTCATATTCCCCAGTCCCTTGATTCTCTTATATCTAAAGACCTGGGAAGATCCAAGTTCAGTCTTGCTTTTTGGTTGGTTTTGACCAGATGACCCTCAAAGGTGCTTTCTCTCAGAACGGCCTAAGGAGGTAATAAATCAAGAGCTCCAGATCTGTGCTAGACTTATTATTTCACAAAGGCAACGCAGTTTACATGCATTATTTCTGTAACGAGAACTTCCTCTCTTCAAGTCTTTGGTCCCCCTGGGGTACTGATTATACAGAAAATAGCAGAACATTGTTTTCGTCCTTCTTTTTACTTACTAGTTAGTTCTCATAAAGATGAAACGGTTTCTAAGCATCCTCCAAAGGTGATCAGTTAGTGTTTTTTTTTTTTAAAGTATCATTATAAATGCACAAAGCTAAGCATATTTGATCTTTATGCCCAGGCAGGTTTTGGCTTCACTGATGGTCAAATTTACTCCATCCAGTTTGGCCGCTAAATCTTCTGATGAAGAAACCACTTTGTGTGTGACAAGATATCCATGCTCATTTTATATGCTTCCTGCCTCAGACCTGGAGTCAGCCATTTTTCAAAGAAGTTGTATCTTTTTTATGGGAAGTAGTATTTATAGGCCACAATCGTGACTTTTTTTTTTTTTTTGAGATGGAGTTTTGCTGTTGTTACCCAGGCTGGAGTGCAATGGTGCGATCTCGGCTCACCACAACCTCCGCCTCCTGGGTTCAGGCAATTCTCCTGCCTCAGCCTCCCGAGTAGCTGGGATTACAGGCACGCGCCACCATGCCCAGCTAATTTTTTGTATTTTTAGTAGAGACGGGGTTTCACCTTGTTGACCAGGATGGTCTCGATCTCTTGACCTCGTGATCCATCCGCCTCGGCCTCCCAAAGTGCTGGGATTACCGGCGTGAGCCGACATTTTTAAGGAGAGAAAAGAAGCACTCTAGATTGGGCCGTCCAGGAAGCCAATTGGATTATGTTTGATACCAGACAAGGGAAAACAAAAGGGAAAAAAGATGCTGGAAGAATTTCTGCCTTTTCTCTGTATCCACCGAGTAGTGGCATTCACCCTCTCCAAAAGGCAAAAGATGGATTTAAGCCAAATTACATCCATTGTCTCAGATAGGAGATAGCAGTTCCTGCTTGATTAAGCACGTTTTTAACCTGAGGATTTTTATTAAGTGAAAAATGCTTAGTATTGTCATTA